>NC_056748.1:204727622-204794072 GCF_019279795.1 Protopterus annectens
ATACAGGTGTCTCTTCCTGTGCCACTCAACATAACTTTAGGGCCATGATGGAGGCACAGGCTTGTTCCCATATGTCCTTCAGAGAAATGTTTAGGGTTGTACATGTGGCATAGGCTGACATGTTTGACTGCCTCCACCATGTTGAGTTGCCTATTTAATGGATCAGATGAATGACACTTTGGAATGGGCAATGTCTGTAACAGAATGTCTGCTGGGAGGGGAACGGCATCCTCTGGGGTGTGGGTTAGCCACATCATCTGCTCTTCGCCAATGTGGCCATGCCTGATCATGCTCCCATAGTGGCAGTATTTCCACTGCTCCATCAGCAGTTGAGGTGTCCACACCCAAATGTGGCAAGCCATGGGGTCTTGATCCTGGGCATCAACATGAGGGGAGGTAATCCAGCAGACATCAATCACATTCAGGTAGCAGCAGTGCATCTGACCATGGGTGTAAACATGCCAGTGCAACTCCTGGCAGAAACAGTTCTCATGGTCGGATACAGCAATGATGAACTTACACCTCTACCATGCATGGCTCATACCTATCTGACATACCAAGACTTAGAGTTAGCACAGAGCATGGCTGTGTTCATGCAGACACTCTCATACAATTTCACCTGGAGGACCCATACAGATACACACACAACAGTTACATTGTTCAGCCATGAAGATTAAAATTCATTTTGTCTCACTAGCCATTTGTTACTTTATCCAAATGTCAGCCTGCTTTTCTGTCTTACTCATACACACTCACCAACCTTTTGTTTCAGCCTAGGCTTCCAGATCCACCCCTACACACACACACAGACACACACACACACACACACACACACACACACACACACACACACACACACACACACACACACACACACACACACACATTGTACAATGTATGATAATTGTGCCATAATTCTGTTGTTTGGATTCGGAGATACATAAGCTTTGTGTCTGATGTGCAGGGTGCATAGCTGACTCAGTGCTTAGTATATTTGCGTTTGTGATGTTGAATTGGTAATTGTACCTTTGACTTACATTGGTCTTAGAAAGTTAGACATTTGACAGCATCAAACTTCTTTTGCATCAGTACAGTTAATGATCTTGTAAGGGTTGTGAAGTCTGAAACTGAAATGTGTCTCATTACTTTCTCACTTTTTTCTTTAAAGATTTTCCAGTACAAACACATGGTGCTAAACTGAGGACATTCAGTGAACATCACTACTTTTCCAGTTCAGATAATAACTTATCCAATATTACCTTCTCCATTACTTTTCCACAGCATGAGAGTAAACTTAAGGGTGTGTATGACTCTGGGTTTGTCCTAGTCCCCTTTCCCTTGAAGACAGGTTTAATAAGCACATCTTTGCAATCTTGAGGAATCTTCCCATATTTATATAATGAAGTAAATAATAGATATAAGGGTACGATAAGTTCTTGCTCAAGTGCTCCCAGGTTATTATTTTTCCTGTCTCCTCCCTGTGCTTTGTTTGGATCCAGTCTGCATAGTTCTTTTTCAATAAATTCAATTTTGATTCCAGTATCTGAAATTACCTGGATGGCACTGCAACAATGTATCATCCCCTTTTAGGACCAAACAGTTTTAAAGCAACATCTTCATCTTTGTTATAGATAATATACATTTCATTGCCATCTCTGTCTCAGCTTAGTTTCACTATTGTGAAGGATTTTATTGTTAATCTTGAATGCAGTAATGCTGATAATTATTCATTTGCACCATACTTGTTAAGTCCTAACTATTAAAGCAGACTTGTGTATTTATTCTTTATTGCTTTACAAAGCTAACCACAAATGTACTATTTTTATTTAATTTTATTTATTTAACATCTATTGGCCAGAAAAGTCTGAATAGAACAGAGCCTACTTTCAGCAGAGGCCCAGGGAGAAATGCTCCAGATGCATGTCTTTAGAATGTGGGTGGAAACCAGAGCACCAAGAGAAAACCCACACGAATGCAGGGGGGACATGCAGACTCTCTACAGAAGGCACCCCAGCTGAGAATTGAACCAAATAACCTCTTGCTGTGAGGTGACAATATTAACTGCTGCATTACTGCACCACCCATTTGTGCTTATTTAAGAACTCTATCTTTGTTTCGATGCTGTAGTCTGTTGAAAGTCATGATCTGCTATTGTTTTGCTGACTTACTGTACCCTAATCATTTTGCTTGATAGATAATATAAATTGTAGTGACATATTGCTGATTTGATTAGCTACACTAAGGTAATCTGTCTCCAGTTTTGTACTGCTGCTTGTTGTATAGATCATACATTATTTGTTGTTTACCTGATTGTGCAAATTTAAATACACCAGCTGTAAAGAATGTGTCACTATTGCCTTCTTAAATATAATGGAAATTGCTGCCCACTTATTAACATATTGACACTATTTCATCTGCCTGCATAACTGAACTTAATATTGTTGTTCTGGAGACTGTTCTGCTGTTATATTTAAATAACATTGCACTATTGCATGCTGTTGCTGTTACACTGTGTTTCATTACTGGTGATATCGATTGAAATGTTGAATTGTGGCTTATACTGCTGCTGGTAATAATATTACCGATGTCTGATATTGGTTAGATAAAAAAACTATTAGCCTTTTATCTCAGTTTTTGGTTGCATGTTTTGATCTTTGTTGTTGCTTTGTTGCTACTATTCATTGCTCCACTGTTATATCATGTAGATCTGCAATCCTACAGCACTGCACTAGAGACTAGTGGGTTACACTATTTGATATACTTTTGTTCTCATGTTTTACATATAACTGTACTTTGAATTATTTGTAATACTATCTACAGTTATTTTTCTTCAGTTACTACACCCAGAGCCATTGGGTTAGGTTATATGTTGCCCATCATTGCTATTAGTTGGGTAGAAGCCAAAATTACCTATTATTTCAGTTTTGATTGTACTTTTGATCATTGCTGTTGTTGTATTGTTACTTGTACTGAGTTTTCTAATGTTACAGAAATGGAAGCTATTGGTCAGTTACATCACTTGAAGCAATTGAATTATACTAACTAATATACTTGCTCTGCATGGATGAGAGACCAGATGATACATGAGAGACCAGTTGGCATAATGGTTAATGTCTTTATCTCCCAGGTACAAGGTTCAAACCTGACATTTGACCAAGGCTTGTTTAGAGTTTGCATGTTCTCCCTGTGTCTCTGTGTGGTTTCTCCAACCTCCAAAAAACATGCTGAGTGTTTCCATCTTAAACTCACTTATGCATGGAGCTCTGGGCAGCTGCATGACTGTAGATGGTGCCTTACAGTGGGAAGAGTTGTATAGAGCAACTGCTTTGGACATCTACTGTGGTGTGTAGTAAACTCAAGATAGGAGAATGTGGATCACAGACTGCATACCATGGCAGAGCTAGCTGCACTAGGCGATCTGGTCATTTTGACTAATGTCGCCATACTTGTTCTGCTCATGCTGATTGGTCAATGATCACAGCATTCTAACTGTATGATGTGTAATTACTGCATATGGAATTACACAGGGAGACTGTTCTGACCTATTGCCATACAGTTACTACCCTGAAGCCATTGGCTTAGACTGTCTGCAGGTCATTGTTGCTACTTGCTAGAGAAAGACCAAAATTAGCCTATTGACTGTTCTTGGTCATACTTTTAATCATGGCTGTTACTGTTACTGTTACTACTGAGTGTTTTACGGATACAGAAATTGAAGATACTGCTTTCAGTTATTTCACTTGAAACTATTGGGTAAGACTACTTAATTCTCAATGTGCCTCTTCTTATGGATTACTTTACTGTCGTTATATATTGCTGTTACTTTGACATGTTTTTGTTCTTGTGAATGCTACACTATGCTTGTGTAACAGTCACAACTCAATCATTTAGCTATATCCCATATTATCACCTATTAGCTGCTTGGCTGCATAGACAGTATCATCTTATTGGGATGCATCATATACCAGCAGGGCCATTGCTAGCTCATCTGATGCCTTGAACACTTTCCCAGACTGGTGCCCACTCAACGCAAAGTTATGGACCAAGAAAAAAAAAATCTTCTGAGAGCTGAGGACCAGACAAAAAGGTGTTCTTTAGTACTTCTGAAAGTGTAGCAAGAAGATTGCTACACATGTCACAAACACCATTATACAGTTACTGGCATGAACAATAAGTCTGAATGTTGTATTCGTATCTATTTGTGAATTCCTGATATCCTCACAGCTTCATAAATCACTGCCAGAACTGAAGATCTACTGAAACAGCACCACCCAGTTTCACCTCATAGCAGCTTGACTTATTCCTAGTTACATCTAGAGATGTCACCTTGGGAAGTTATGACTGGTAAGCCTTTCTGATTTGCCAGATATAGTCTTCCCCCGTATTACCATGGCTTTTACATTCTGTGTTAGGCCACTACTGTTCCATAGTCACTTTTTAGGCAAAGTCTATATCCTGAACTTTTCAACCTAATAGAATCTAATCCATAGCATACAAAGGTATCTCTGCTCAGTGCTAGGAGTCCTAACAAAATAATATTGCTCAAGCCTGGGACTATCCTGTAAATGGAGCTCATTCATACATGTTTAGTTACTTATTTTCTTTGCAAATTGCTAACCATGTAGGTGAGCTGGTCCATAGACCCTTTTCAGTCATGACCCTGGTCAGACCTATCAACTATCCCTATTTTAGAGGGATGTCCTTATTTTCAGGCCTGATTTAGGATGTTCCTACTTTTGGAGGTGCATCCCTATTTTCAAGCTTGAATTATCCCTTCACACAATTTTTTTAATCCATCTCATCACATGTGATTTTTGAAGCTGTGTAGTATATAGAAAGCTAAACTATATGACCAACATGTTAGTGGCAACAACAATTTGAAGAAAGAGGACGTATGTCCTACAGCTGTCTTTTTCTGAAGCAAAAATAAATTACCTTGTATGGTAGAATTTTATTATATGGTTTATTAACATCTGCTAACTGTACATTGTTAGTCTGATGAAGTGTTTATATTTTTCAAACATTTTTGTCACTCTGTTTTTTAACGTGTTTCTGTTTATATACCATATTCTTACTGGAAATGGAAAGATTTATGTGATATTTGGCATTCAAATTTCATACTAATTAGATGTTCAGATTTTTCAGCTGGATGTTGTTGTTTTTCAAGTGCCTTTGTTCATATTTTCATTGTCAGCAGGTAGGGAGGTATGACCCAGGTACTGTAGTACAAATTTAAGAGTGATTTAAGGAGCAGTAATTATAACCAATGATGCTTACCATAGTAAGACATAGTGAAACAGATAATTAACACAACAAGTTGTGGTAAAATAATAACATAATGGAATATTACTATAACAGAATGGAATAATTCTTAGCATTTGAAAGTAATACAACAATAAGCAATTAGTAGAGGTAGCAGTGCTAAAATTGTTATATGTAGAGAGCAAGCTTTAAAGTAATTAATTGGAAAGCTTTAGCAGGTGTTATAGTAGAATGACAGTAATTAGGAGCAGAGACTGAGTCTGGAGATAGAAAATATGCAAAGAACATCTATGTTGAGCCATAAAGTAGATTAGTAGGTTTGACCTGCTTGTCAAAGTCAAGTACAATTAACTTCATTATCTCTGCCTTCTTTTAGACCAGGATTAAACATGTTTAGGCTTTGATTATTATTTAGTTCACTCAGAAGGTTATTTCCAATGAGAATGTGCCTTACTGGAGAAGGCACTTTCACTAATGATGCTCTTGAACCATGGTCCTTCTTGTATACATTTTAGTGGGAAGGAAGCTAAGTAGTTAAAGAAGGATTATACTTACTCCCAGTTTCTCAGGCTATTTCTAATTTATATTCAGCTTTAAGCTCTCTTATGACACCCTTAAGTGCTATGCTAGCTTGCTTGAATGATATATTAAGATTGTCAGAATGTGATTCATTCTAAGCATTATGTAATCTTTCTCTTGTTATAGGTTCATAGATGTATATTAAAATAACAACCACTGGGGCCTTTTAAAGAATAGCCATACATCACAAATGTCTGATAAGTTCTAGTACTCTTGGTAGAGTAATCACAGACTTGGGAGATGAAACATTTACCAGCAGCAGCCTGGGAGATGAACCATTTATTGGTTGTCTATGTCCATTATAGAGGTAGGTGCCAAACTAGTAGAAAATTTTCAGTACCCCATTCTATTGTCCAAGTTACACTTGAATTGGGTTAGGGAGGACTACTGTTTCACATAGATGGGGATCCTGTTCCTTTGAAAGGGTATTGTCTGGGATATATACCTGTCTGCCGATCAGGTCCTTATTATATTACAGGCAAGGGTTAAATCTTTAGCATAGCTAATTATGGTACAGTTTGTTTTGCAGATATGCAAGAGGTCCATCTGAGTGGGGTTGAATAATGCATTATATGCCAGGCATAGATCTCCACTCAGCAGCCTGTAAGAGACATTTATTTATATGGGCATTTCATCACATTAGATTCTGCTACATTTCCAGGATATTTAATGTGAATATAATTGCTTTACATTACAAATATTTAAGTGTAAGTAGAAAATAGAGATATGGCAGCAGCCTGTGCAAAGTGGTCATTTGGGGAGGGTTATATAGGTTCATAGATTAGTACTAGATGAACTGCCCTTGTTAGCCATTTTAAGCCTAGAAAATTACCCTATGTGAGGGCCAAATCTTGCACCTTGTGTTTATAAGGCAAATAACTTAACTATTATGCCAAACTCCCACCATAGTTGAATTTACTTAGATAACCTAGTAGTTGTTAAAGGTTAGCTTTTAAGAAGTTCTGAAAGCCTACGTAATTGCAGGGGATTTATATCATGTTTTCAATTAAACGATTGTGGATTTATTGTCTTATTAAATTAGGTTGATGATATGCAGTGAGGTGTACAACCAGGGGTCATATTTGTGTGGACAAGATGAAGAACATCTGAGACCCTAGTAGTATATACTTAAATGTTTAATCAATGGAGTTTGTATTTATAAAGTCAAAGAAGCATTAGCCACACTCACCACTGGTTGTGAAGGTAAACCAGATTATTCATGAACTACTGAAGTCACACAATAAAAAGTATTTGGATTTATAGGATTTGGGCAAATTATAAAAATATTGCTATTATAGTCAACAGATGATATGAATAATGATGTATAGCTATCTGTAAAGTGGTAGCTGACCTTGTTTCAGTTAAACCAGACTTTTAAGATCCAGTTTGGGTTTCTGAAGAATACGTCAGGAGATGATGGGGTTGTTGATAAATGCTAATAGTTTTTGCAGCTGCCAGTAGGACTTACAGCATGATAAGTTCTAAACCCAGGAACAAAGAGAGTGTTTTTCATTGGTCTAAAACAATAGTTCCATAATCACACCTAGATTAATTTAATTCTGTTCTGAGTTAGCTATGGCAGGTCTACATTTTTTTAATCTGTAGTCAGATTCATTTCATAATTAATAACTGTGATTTCTTGAGACAGATGTTATGGTATAGCTAGACTGAAGTTGTCCATAGGTCAAGAAGTGATACAGAGCCTTCTAAGTCATTTAATACAAATGCTTGAAACATATATAGACATAGGAGGAATTCAGTAAAGCTAAATGTTTTTTTTTTTTTGTGTATGCTTCGCTTCCCAATGCGTACATCAGCGCAAACATGTTTAGATTCAGTAAATATTGTTTAGTGGTGTGTAAGCACATGCAAGCAAGGAAACTTCCATGCAATGCAAATATCTACTTAAGCAGGTGAATCTTATGCAAATGAGGCAGGTGGAGTGATCCAACAAGGCGAAAGGCATCTGTGTAGACTCAGTGTCCATGTTCGTAGTGTATGGGAACATTTTCCAAGTACAGGTGTCTACACAGACAGAAGGGGATGTAAAAATCCACAAATATGGACATAACTACCCTGAAAATAGTAGATCACATGCATGCATGTGCAAAGCATACATTGTGGATGTTTGTAAATGGAAGGGGATATGTAAAATTAATAATAATTTTTTAATAACTTTCACGTTTGCATGATGTGCCACATTGTGCAAACATGCTTAACAGAAAAATTAAAATAACATCTATAATGTAGTTTGCATGAATGTACTGTAGGACCCTGCATCAGGTCTGAACAATGGTTCATTTGTGCTGTTATCCAGCTTACATGGCTAAGAGCCATGTACTTTCCAGGCTGTCAGCATGAATATGTATGCAAATGAGATTCCTTTGTTGAATTACTGAAAGGAGCAACCGTGCCCACATATCCCATTTGTATAGCCTCCTACATGGTTCTGATATTCCCACTGTACTACTTTTATGAGTTTTTAGTGCACAGCACACATATTTGCATGGAGCGCCATATAGCTTAGTGTATTCATACGAGCAGACTACCCAAGTGACAGTGATGATGTAGGCATCTGTCAAGGAAAACTGGACATATTCAATTAATAATATATACTTTTGTATAAGCTATGCTTCACTGCATCACACAATAAACTAGTACCTTTAAATCATGTCAATTACATCCTAGGCAGGTGAACTGCATTATATTTAGCTAGTCCCACATGGTGGACCTACACCAGAACTATATAAAGTATGCATACACCCTACATTCTGATTTTCCTTCAGTATGCGGTAGCGTTGTCATTTTACAGTAAGACGCTGTCCGGTTCGATTCTCAGCTAGAGCGTCTTCTGCATGGAGACATGCGTGAATGGGCGTACTTTCGTTGAAGGTTGTGCATTATGGCTGGTAACTCGGCACGTAAAAATCAACTACCAATCATTAGCGGATCAGAGTTCTGCTGTGGCGACCCCTAACCGGGAAAAGCCGAAAGACACAAACAAACTATGAACCATTGCACTACAGACTTGGAAATTTTAACTGAGATAATGCTAGGGCCTGCGGCAGCTTTTCCACATTTGTACATGCTAGATGCTGAAGTCAGTGCTGCTGGTGCTGCTGACAATAGGCCAAGGCTGAGAAGGAGAAGAGTGTTCAGGCCCATAGTAACCTTCCAGGAACTACATGACTGGGAGATTGTAGAGAACTACAGGGTGGACAGGCACATATTAGAATAGCTCAGTGAGCTCTGCCACCAAAAACTCAGAGCCCGAGTTAACAGAGGCGAACCCATCCCAGTGGAAACTAAAGTATGTGTTGCCCTTAGACTACTAGCTACAGGTACCTTTCAAAGACCGACTGGGAAGATGATGGGGGTGTCACAGGCATCTGCATCCAGGATACTCCATGAATTTCTGGATACTATGCTCCCACATGCCAGTGAGCACATATCTTTTCCCCTTGACTCTGAGGTGAGGGCCAGCAATATGCAACCCTTCTACCATGTAGAGCACTACCTGAAAGTACTAGGTGCCATAGATTGCACTCATTTACACATCAAGGCATCACTGCACCAATGACCTGGTCATTACTAACATGGGCAACCAGTGGTCTGTACCAGTAATCATCTCCTCCCTGGTCAGATCTGACCATAAGCTAAGCACCATGGATATCCACATCCCACCCTCACCCCACCCCAAAGGAAATCACCATAAAAAACTTTTCCAAAGCCAATTTTGGGCTTCTAAAAACAGAGATGGCTAACTTCACAATGCTCTTGCAAATGGAAAATAGGTGCATGACTGCTGAATCATACAACAATGCACCATATGGGCACATAGACAAGTGCATGGAGCAAGCCATACCAAACAGAGCCAAGATGCTCTCCTCCAAAAAAGGAAGCCAACCTGGTGGTCCCCTATCATAAACAAACACTACAAAAGAAGGAAACAACTGTTGCAGAAAAGGGTGAAGTCCCAAGACTGGAAAAACTCCCTTGTTAGCCTCAGCAAAAAACTGAGATCCCTCAGCAAATCCTCTAAAGCTAGCTACAAAAACAAAATTGCTGAAGATTCTAAAGACAACCACAAGGCATTCTATAGTTATGTCAAGAATCTACATGGCAATACTGAGATCTGCTCTGAGTTACAGCACAATGGCAGTACATATACAGAACCAACTGATATTGCCAACATATTGGCTGATAGGTTCAGTGCAAACTTTACACTCCTTTCACACCCTAAAGGGCTTATCACAATACCTGAGGAATGCCAAGTCCCTACTCCCACGGCTACACAGGTAGAAACTGCACTGTCCAAAGCCAGGAATTCAGTTTCCATGAGACCTGATAATATCCTTGGCTATGTTCAACATGAATTATAAAGTAAACTGGCACCACATTTGTTTAGTCACAGCCTAACTTCAGGCTTTGTTCCTACCGAATGGTACACTGCTACGGTCATCCCACTCCACAAAGGGGCAGCGACTACAGAACCTGGGAACTACCACCCCATTAGCCTGATGAGTCTGATATGTAAGGCAATGGAGAGCATCATCATGGACTTTATAAATAAGGACATAGTGAATCTCCAAACTCTGGACCCCATGCAGTTTGGGTTTGTGAAAGGTAGATCATGCCTGCTCAACCTGATAGACTTCTTCAAGTCTGTCAACAGAGCTGTGGATGAGGGCAAGGTAGTTCACACAGCCTACCTAGATCTTGCCAAAGCCTTCAACACCATCCATCACTCAGGAAGCATAGATAGGCACACTAAACTAGGCACAAACTCTTATGTCATTAGATAGGTTGCCAACTGGCTCACTGATAGAACCCACACCGTGAAAGTAGCAGACTCCAAATCCGACTTCAGACCAGTGACAAATGGAGTACCACAGGGTTCAGTCTTGGGTCCTCTCCTGTTTGGTATCTACTTTTTTGAAGTACAGGCTAACACAGAAGGTCTTTGGCTAACAAAGTTTGCAGATAACTGCAAACTAGGATCCATAATTGAAACTCCTAACGATGTGGAAATCCTAAAAAAGGGCCTCACTGAGACAAATGCCTGGTGTCAAAGCCATGGCCTCAAGCTCAATGCCAAAAAGTGAATTGTCATCCCCTTTGGTAAAAACTCTATACCTGTGAGCTATCACATAGGTGGCAGTCTACTTAACACCGAAAGTGTGATAAAAGACATTGGGACACAGGCGGACAGTAGTCTTTCCTTTGATAATCACATCACCACAGTAGTCAGGAAATCCTTCTAAGTCATCACCTCATCACAAAAGGTTTTTCATCCAGGAAAAAAGAGGTTATTGTTCCCCTCTACTCGTCACTCATTAGACCCATTATAGAGTACACCTCCTCTTTTGGTATGCACCTCACAAGACATCTACAACAACTGGAAAGGCCACAGAAATACCTCACAAAGAGGATTACTGGCCTAAAACAGATGCTCTATGCAGGCAGTCTCAAAAAATCTCCAGTTTTACTCTGTCACTTATCGCCTACTCATAGGTTCATAAGTTCATAGGTAGGTACTACGCTATTGGCCCAAGGGCCTATGTAAGCCTAGCCAGCAAGGTCCTATAGCTTACGCCACCCAAGAAAGTTATTTTCCTGTGCCACTGTCGAGTAGAGACACAGAAGTGATCCCTGGGGTGTATTTCCTATTTCCCATCCACTCATCAAGATTTTTCTTGAAGAGTACTAATGAAGAACTTTGCTTGACATAGATGGGTAGCTTATTCCAGAGTATAGGAAGTCTCTGGGACAAGAATCTATCCCTCCAGTGTGTCCTGTTTATTGTGGTGACAAGGTTTATGTCCCTAGAGTGTGTAGCTCAGAGGGATTGTGATTTCTTTAGGTGTAGCATGTCCAACAGCTCTGGGTTTGACATAGCTTTATATGTTAGGCAGAGATCACCTCGGAGTAGGCGATATGCTACTGAGTAAAGCTGGTGTTTTTTGAGGTGGTCAGTGTAGGGCATTTGTTTGAGGCCAGTAATCCTCTTTGTGAGGTACGTCTGTGGCCTTTCCAGCTGCTGCAGAAGTCTTGTGAGGTACATTCCAAAAGGGGAATTGTACTCTATAATGGGGCCTAATGAGTGACTAGTAGAGGGGAACAATGACCTCTTTTTTCCTGGATGAGAACCCTTTTATGATGAGGTGTGCCATGTAGAAGGTGATCTCTGCCTAACATACAAAGCTATGTCAAATCCAGAGTTGTTGTACATGCTCCACTTAAAGAAATCCCAATCGCTCCAGGCTAAACGCTCTAGGGACATAAACCTTGTCACCACAATAAACAGAACATGCTGGAGGGATAGATTCCTGTCCCAGAGACATTGCATACTCTGGAACAAACTACCTATCTATATCAAACAAAGCTCCTCATTAGCACTCTTCAAGAAAAATCTTGATGACTGGATGGGAAAAAGGAAATTCACCCCAGGTATCACCTCTGTGGCTCTGCTCGACGGGGCACAGGAAAATACTTTTCTTGTGTGGTGAAAACCAGGGGTACCTTTTTGGCTTGGCTTATATAGGCCATAGGGCCAATAGCCTAGTACCTACATATGAACCTGTGTATGTTTGTGTATGTCTGTGTTGCCCTACATACCAAGATCATGGAGAGTAATGCTGCAATGCGACACTTAGAATGTTGGATGAAGGACCGAAAGGAACGGCTCTGGATTATACAATGCACTTCCAAATATGTGGAAGCAAGTAGAATAACCCATGTTGCATTTGGAGTACTACTGGGTTATCTGAAGTGCAGAGTTATGTCAGCCTTCCATAATGTTATCTATAAATGATACCACATTTGATAGCAAACCACAATTTTGTGTTAAACACACAAGTATGAGTCAAACCTGTGTACTTGCTGCAAACATCTGGACTGTGGTGAGTGACACCATGTCTCCCTATTACAGCATGTCGAAACTTTGAAAATGTATGTCATCGTATATGAATATATTGTCAAGCCGTATGTTTGTATCTATATCAGCAACAACACCCACATTCACTACAGCCCCCTCTGTCTACTGGATTTTACCACACATAACTGAACAAGGTGCATACTGTATTGTGTTGTATGCACACTCACTGACAGGGCTAAGTTAGCTTTGCCATAGGATTGCCCATCAAAATGCAAATAGACACATATGCCCAATACAGGTGCTGTTGTCACATACCAAGGCTATAAAACAGTTTTTTGACTATTAGGCTACTAGCTGCAGATGACAGTAGGAAGCAATGTGACTCTGCAGACCTCTCAAGTGTTTTTAGCACAGGGCTTGTTTATGTTCTCTAGGATTACTTCACCTGCAGTCAATTACAAAGTGGACTTGAGCCATGCTGTGTCTGTTAAGTACTATGAACTGTAGTGTGTAACACCAGGCAGGTAGTAGTTCTAATCCCAGTCCAGCCTCATTGATGTCTGTGTGTGTGTGTGTCTGTATATACTGTATATATATATATATATATATATATATATATATATACACACACACACACACACACACACACACACACACACGTGTGTGTGTGTGTGTGTGTGTGTGTGTGTGTCTATATCTCCACAAAGAGTAAGTGTGCATACCCCACTAACTTCTAAGCTGGTATTGCTGTGCACTTTTTGTCTCATGCAGTTGATGCAGACCTCCAAACTCTCCACCTACAAAAAGCCTGCTGATGTCACTTAGCATAAGACTACCTAAAGCTATACAGTAAACCCTCAGTTAAACAGAAATCAAACAAATGGCAAAAAAAAAAAAAATCGAAGAAATATTTCATGTGTTGCACTTTCTGCCCCCCCCCACATAAACATACCTTATGTTTTTAGAGTTTTAAACATGAAGATAGGAATGAATTCCCTCTCTCCTAAACCTGAGAACAAGTCAAACCAAACAAATAGTATAAGGTACAGTATCAGTCAGACCTATTTTCAATAGTAACTCTCAAGCAACCAGAAACTGCAGTTATCTGGTATTTGCCAATCTCCAAAGAAGCCGGTTAACTGAAAGTTTACCGTACTAATGCAACACGTAAGGTGTGGTGCATTCAATCAATACTGTGATTTGTAGTGTGTGAAGCTAGAAAGGTAGGGGTTCTAATCTTCCTCCAGCCCCTTTGCTGTGTGTGCATATATATCCCCCAAAATTCAAATGTGTATACCACACTGAGTTCAAATTGTAATTGCATTGCACGTTTTGCTGATGTTATCTACCACTAAAGCCATACTGATGCCAAACTTAAGCTGTGGTGCATGTGATAAGTACTGTGATCTGAAGTGTGTAAACCTAGATAAGTAGGGGTTCTAATTTCATCATGTCCCACTTGGTGTGTGTGTGTGTGTGTGTGTGTGTGTGTGTGTGTGTGTGTGTGTGTGTGTGTGTGTGTGTTGGTATCCCGCCAAGTGTGCATTCCACACTGATTTCAAAGCTAGCATTAGTTTATACATTTTGGCTCATGCAGTTGATGCAGGCCTCCAAACTCTCATCCTCTGCAAGGCTTGATGATGTAATCTGCTATAAGACTACCTAAAGCCATGTTAATGTCAAAATTAAGCCATGGGACACTCGATAAGTACTGTGATCTGTAGTGTGTAAGATAAAATAAGTAGGGGTTCTAATCTCAATCCAGCCCACTTGTGTTTGGGTGTGTATCTACAACTTCCTCAAAACAAATATGAATCCCACACTAACTTACATAGACATAGACACATATATCCAATACAGATGCTGTTGTCACATGACACAGCTATCAAACAGTTTTCTGACTATTAGGCTACTAGCTGCAGATGACAGTAGGAAGCAATGTGACTCTGCAGACCTCGCAAGCATTTTTAGCACAGGGTTTGTTTATGTTCTAATAGGATTATTTCACCTGCAGTCAATTACAAAGTGGACTTTAGCCATGCTGTGTGTTAAGTACTCTGAACTGTAGTGTGTAATGCTAGGCAGGTAGCAGTTCTAATCCCATTCCAGTCCCATTGATGTCTGTGTGTGTCTATACATATATATATGTACACACACACACACACACACACACACACACACACACACACACACACACACACACACACACACACACACACACACACACACACACACACACATGCCTGTGTGTGTGTGTGTGTGTGTGTGTGTGTGTGTATATATATATATATATATATATATATATACACACACACACACACACACACATGCATGTGTGTGTGTGTGTGTGTGTGTGTGTGTGTGTGTGTGTGTGTGTATCTCCCCATAGAGTAAATGTGCATACCCCACTGACTTCTAAGCTGGTATTGCTGTGCACTTTTTGTCTCATGCAGTTGATGCAGGCCTCAAAACTTTCCACCTACAAAATGCTTACTGATGTCACTTAGCATAAGACTACCTAAAGCTATACAGTAAACCCTCAGTTAATCGGAAATCAAACAACCACCAAAAAAAAAAAATCAAAGAAATATTTAATGTGTTGCACTTTCTGTCCCCCCCACATAAACATACCTTATATTTTTAGTGTTTTAAACATGAAGATAGGAATAAATTCCCTCTCTCCTAAACCTGAGAACAAATCAAACCAAACAAATTGTATAAGGTGCAGTATCAGTCAGACCTATTTTCAATAGTAACTCTCAAGCAACCAGAAACTACAGTTATTCAGCATTTACCAATCCCCAATGGTGCCGGTTAACTGAGAGTTTATTGTATTAATGCCAGACTTAAGGTGTGGTGCATTCAATCAGTACTGCGATGTGTAGTGTATGAAGCTAGAAAGGTAGGGGTTCTAATCTTCCTCCGGCCCCTTTGCTGTGTGCGCATATATATCCCCCAAAATTCAAATGTGTATACCATACTGAGTTCAAAGCTGGAATTGCATTGCACTTTTTGCTGATGTTATCTACCATAAAACTACCTAAAGCCATACTGATGCCAAACGTAAGCTGTGGTGCATGTGATAAGTACTGTGATCTGAAGTGAGTAAACCTAGATAAGTAGGGGTTCTAATTTCATCCCGGTCCATGTGTGTGTGTGCGTGTGTGTGTGTGTGTGTTTGTGTGTGTGTGTGTGTGTGTGTGTGTGTGTGTGTGTGTGTGTGTGTCTGTATCCTCCCAAGTGTGCATTATGCACTGATTTCGAAGCTGGCATTGGTTTGCACATTTTGGCTCATGCATTTTATGCAAGCCTCCAAACTCTTGTCCTCTGCAAGCCTTGCTGATGCAATCTGCTATAAGACTACCGCAAGCCATGTTAATGTCAAACTTAAGCCATAGGACACTCGATAAGTACTGTGATCTGTAGTGTGTAAGATAAAATAGGTAGGGGTTCTAATCTCACTCCAGCCCACTTGTTGTGTTTGGGTGTGTATGTACAACTTCCTCAAAACAAATATGAATCCCACACTGACTTACAAACAGAGTTGTGCACTGTTTTGGGCCTAGTAGGTGATGTAGACCTTCAAACTCTTGTCCCCACTTCGCCTGCTAATATCATCTACCATAAGACTACGTAAAGTCATACTAACGTCACACTTAAGCCATGGCATGTGTGTTAAATACTGTAATCTGCACGTGTGTTAAATACTGTAATCTGTATTGTTTAAAATTAGATAGGTAGGGGTTCTAATCTCACTGCAACCAAGTTTGTTTGTGCAGGTATTAGTCAGACCATTTTACATCTGCCTATAGGATCATAGGCACATTTACTTAGCTAATGACCCTAGTGCCCTTCTAACCCTAGTCAAGTTGTTATCCTTATGTACACAATCAGCAACTATTGCCCCTGTCCAAGAGGGACACAGGTGGAACTGCCATGGTAAAAATATGGTCACTTATCCAATCGTACTGATTACATCCAAAGAGGGCCAATGATATGCTCTGTTTGACATGATGTGAGAGTCTGTTCCAAAGGTGTGCTAAACTCTGGTAGACAATCTCTCCTTCCAGCAAGTTGTATTAATGTCACATGTCAGGATGTGTAGGATCATAAAGGATGTTGACATACTTTGGAGATTCTATGACCACTCCCAGTTTGTAGGCATCAGCAAACCTTGTCAGCCACAGACATGTACTTTGTACTTGTGCTTTGCAGAAATGGATTCCAAACCATAGATGACCCATGACTAAACCCTGTGTAACACCATTGGTTAGATCCCGACTATTGGAGGTAGATTCCTCTATTTTGACTATATGATCTCTGTCACTGAGGCAGTGAACAACCCCTCTAAAGATAAAAGGGTTGATGCCCAGCTGGGTGCATTTGTCAATGATGGCTGAGTGGGGGATAGTGTCATATGCTTTGGCTAAGTCCAGATAGGCTGTAGGCACAGATTTCTCCTCATCCAGGACCTAGGTGACTGTCTGAAACACATCCACCAGGTTTAACAGGCATGATCTCCCTTTGACAAATCCAAACTGTGCAGGATCAACTGTGTGGAGATTTCCTATAGCTTTGTTGAGAAAGTCCATGATGATTTGCCCCATGGCCTTGCAGATATGGCTAGTCAGGATAATAGGTATATAGTTTCTGGGGTCATTGAATGCACCACCTCTGTGCAAGTGGATAACAGTGACTGTTTCCATTCAGCTGGGACAAAGCTGGTAGTTACACTATGATTGCAAAGAGTTCCCATGTTAGAGCCCATGTAAGATTCATCCTGTGATGTGATCAGGTCCCATAGATGCTGTGATTTTGTCCATATATAAGCCATTATTTTTTACCTGCTCTTTACAGATACAAGGTAGGGGGCAGGTGGTAGGGATGTCATGAGGTAAGTGTGGTGAGGACAGGGAAGTGATGGTTTTACAGACTGTATCAGACAACAGGTTAGCTATGTTAACATGCTCTGTATATGAGGTACTATTAACTGTGAGTTCAGCAGAAATGTGGGCCTTTCCTTTTGAGTTACATATGTAACTGTAGAATGCCTTGTGTTTGTCCTTTGTGGAAGAGGCTAATTTGGACCCATGCTTTGTTTTGGAGGACTTCACAACAACACTTATTTGCTATTTTAAGCTGAGGAGGGAGTGTATGCAGTTTAGGGGGGCTCCCAACTTCCTACCCTTAGACAGCAATGTCTTCCTATCTTTGTAAAGTCTGTTACTGGCAGTTGTCCACATGGCAGGTTTGCTTCACCATGAGAAGCTTGTTGTGCTCATGTCAGGTACAGCTGAGTCAATACAGTCATACAGGTATTTGTATAAAGCATTGGTGTAGAGCTCGGCATAGTTGCCAGTTACATCTGAGGGAGGAGGCACAGTGAAGCTATTTATGCCATCCCGTATGGGGTTATAATCTGGACTGGTGAATGTCTTCAGTGTATTTGTTGCAATGGGGGGAGTTAGGTGTGATACCTACTTTGAATGAGACCAATTTGTGATCAGATCTCACCAGGGAGGACCTCACAGTGGGGGTGCTGCAGTAGTCACTCATATTAGTAAGCATCCAAACCAGTATATAAGCTCCCCTTGTGGGGGTGTCATCCAGCTGATCCAGGGCATTAGAGATAATGAAGTCAATTAAACTTTGGGCAAATAAGTTAGAGCACCATTAATCTACCTAGTCGGCGTGTAGTAAAAGTCACTCAAACCATGGTGTCCAGATACTCATGTAGATCCAAATAAGCAGAGTGGGTGTCCTGATTCATGGAGGGGCTCCTGTAGCTGGCAGTGACTTGAATAGGAGCCCCACAAACTGTTAATAGCACCCGGGTTATATCCATGAAATCATACTGTGTAACCAGTATGAGCGTGTATGTATCCTTAATGAATATTTATACACCGCCACCATTAGTTTGCATGCCTTCAGTTTGAGGTCTGCAAGTATGGAAGGAGATGTAGCCTGGTATGACTGTGGTGCTCTTCACAGCCTTGAACCAGGTGTCTGTGACTGTACAAAGGTCAGCATGTTCCAAAATAAGGACAGCTTCCAGTGAATGAAGTTTCCTGTTGACACTCCTAGCATTTAGCTGCATAACCTTCAGGTTGTTTTTACATGGGGTTTTTACACTGGAAACTTTGTCCTTGATGAACCACCTAAAAGGGCACTATGGGGATGACAATAGCCTTAGCCAGTTTCCAAAATACCAGGGGTGACAGATGAAGAACATCTGTGGCAAAGCATCGAGGTCTGTTGAGCATGTCATCCCAGGCTGTCAGATAGTGGATCCTCTTAGACTGACACCAGATGCTAAGCTTATTATTGAAGTAAATTATCTTCTGTTTGCATTGAGGCATCATTTGAGCTAAAGGTAAAATGCATCTGACAGCCAAGGGCATACCTGCATGGGACACATAGTGTGAGAGCTCAGTCATGTCTGTTATCACACAGTCCAGAGAGGTACGTCTCAAGCCTTATACAACAACAGGAACTGTGATATAGTCATAACAGTACCTGTTGTTGACAGATTTGACTGTGTGTGTGATATTCCATATCCTGGCAACTCACAGACAGTTGACCATGAACTTTACCTTATCTATCCTGGTGAGAGGGATATGAATGTGACTCATGATGCAATCACATATGACTAATATGTTTGAATTTGTCTTTTGCGTTAAAGATTTGACCAGTGAGACAGTGATGCATTAGCTGTTATGTGTACTGTGTTCTGTAGAGGTAGTATATTGTGTAGCATGCTTGTGTTTCTGTTTGTCCAGTGTCTGCTGCTTAGGTATGTTTCTGATATGGACCTTTGCATATGTAGGTATGTGTGACGTGAGTTTGGTGGAGTAGGAGCTGAGGTGGGCATGTTGGCACCATGCTCATTGTAATATGTATTGACAGAGAGAATAGATTCAAGGTTTTTAATGTAGATGCGTCTCTTACATGTGTTTGTGTGGAGTAGGAGAAGAGGTTTGGGGATGCTGTCCACATCTCTGCAACAGAGATAATTCCATTAGCAATAGATAATTGCTTGTGTATACATCACAACAGGCCATGATTAGGCAGTGGCCTGGCAGATGCTTACATGTAACATGTTATTACCTTTATGGTGTCTTTCTAAGGTAAAAAAGTACCTGCCAGTGTGGAATAGCATGGTAGATTGAGTACACTGCTTTTCCAGGCTTGTGGCATTTCAGTGAACCATAAAATTGTTATTAGGCATGGTTGCAAGAGCATAATTACAAATGTGACAATGTACAACTCCAGCAAAGTAAGTGCAATACTGCTACATCCTTGAGGTTCACAGCCTCAAACACACTCTCTTTAGGCACTCTTTGCATTGAAGATGTGCATGTCTGTGTATGCACAGAAAACTTGTCCAACTTTGCTGCCATTACTTTAGCTTTGCAGGTCTGCAATGTCTTTTAAACAACCAGACAGCAAGTGTGTGTTGTGTGAAATAATGTGGGAACACAGTGTAGTGTTCTGGGAACATAAACGTACAGTATAACATACCTAGGACATGTGAGATGGACAGAGGCATTGCCCAAAGGAGACCACCCATCTGCAGTAGGCCTCACATCCATGTCATGCAGATCAGCACCATTATGCTGTTGAAGGCCAGGCTGCATGAGTTGCTGTGAAACTGCCACCTAATATGCATCACTGCCTCAGTGGAACTTGAGGTAGCACCCTTGGACATCTATGTCACCTTACATTGAACATTATATTGTGATGCAGCAGCTGTGCTCCTAATCCCCAGCAGGTTGGTACCCTAGTCAAATGCTATGAGCCTCAGAACCCAAGGCATAATACATGCAAATGTCAAATGATTGGTCTGGTTGCTAATTAAGGCATCTACCTGGAAAAGGCTACAACAAGCCTACAGAGCTTTGCATCATGTGTGACAAATGTGTGGATCAACAAATAGGCTGTGACCCGCTTCTTATCTTGAGCTTGGTGCTAACATTTTGCTTCTGGTGAAAGACAAAGGATAGAAGCTTTGTATCCCACCACAGTGAGCCATGTTAAGACTAGCAGTAGTAGTAGCCAGGCAGCAACAATTCAGATGGCTCCCCTCTTTTCAGCATTTTTCATAAGGTAGTTGTTCTTTCCCAGTATGTACTCCATGATTAGTGTGTAACTTCAGAATAACTGCCTAAATATGTCATTCTTAACTTTGCAGTGTGTAGGTATTACTTTCTCCTCCAGTGTTTGGCTGTGTTCTGTGCAGAACCAGACACCCTGGGTGGCATTTTTTTGGAATCCATGATGGCATTAACTCCAATACCAAGTTGCACACAGGACAACCAGCATGCACTATCAAGCATTGTCCCCATAGTTGCGGAACAGATACTTGTGATATTAAGTGATATTCTCAATACAACCATGTAATAAATAATAAAGGATCTGTTGCCATGGATATGATGATTCCCACTGAGACCTCTACCACCCTGGTGGATATGGGCATCCTAAGCCAATGTAGAAATTGTGACATGTTTACCAACAACCACTTCATTATCAAACAAACTGATATAGTATGTGAGAAATGTATATACACAGTGTTAACTATGGCAAAGCTCTCACATAAAAGTGCTTGTAATGTCAATAAGGTAGTCAGTGGTACACACATCACACAAAATCCAAAGTAGACATGAGCTGAGGCACTGACATGTAACCTACACAAATCAAAAATACCTCGTAAAGAAAGTCCAGATAACAAATACCCTCAGCAGCCCCATATACACTCTGTGAAAACACCACACATATCAACACATAGAGCAACATGTCATAGAGGAACAAACTATAAGCCCATAAGACAAGCAGATACACAATACAACATTCTAGTCATTGCTGACTTCATGCAAATGAGGAGCTGTCACTGAATCTCACACTGACACAAATGTTCTCCAGGATGGGCTGATACAGACATACAGTTTACAGACTCAACAATGTGAGATATTTACTTGTTTGTTTTGGGGTTTTTAGACCTTTAAGGCTGCTTTTTGGTTACCTAGTACTTAATAACACCTAGGTGAAAATGTTTAATTGATTAATTGATTTGAGTAATTCATTAATTATGTTTTTAACTGAGTATAAAAGGACACTCATTATTTTTGTAATTTGTCTGATGATGTCCAGTCATTGTACTGGATGAAAAGCGCTTCATGTTATTAAAGCCTTTCGTTCAAGTTCTCCAGTACCTTTGTTGCTTTTTTAGTTTTTGTTTTTTCGTCTTTCACCAGACATACAGTTGTCATCAGAGCCATCGACTAACACTAAATACCAAGACATGCACAATACTATCCTTTGCAAAGTCATCCACCTCTGGTAGCTATTGTGCCCCAGCACACCTCGAACAACTGACCATGTAGTCAATATCTTATGGACACAAATAGTAATCTACCCTTTGCCTGTCACATGTCTGTAATATTGTGGACATCATTCTATGTTGCACAAACTATAAACAAAGGCATGGCATATAAATCCAAGGATCTGCATTCAATAAACCTATCATTGGTGCAATGCCACCTTTGGTATGTAACTAGCCAGACATATCTGACAACTGTAACATCCACAGAGGTTCCTCAGTAAAGCACTACATGGTGTATGTAAAATATCCTATGCAGACCACTTAAAAGGCCCTATTCATATAGTCTGTCTCTTACATGCTTTGGAGGAGTGGTGTATGCCTGCCATATAGGGTGGTGTCAGACCCCACTGTAGACCTCTTGCATGTCCATGAAACAAGTAGCACCCGAATTACCTGTTCTGCAGAGCTACATCTTAACAGTGGTATATATATGACAAGCTGGAAAGAAAGGTATGTAAGCCAGAGACTACACCCTGTGTGGAACAGGCTCCACATTCATGTGAAGTACATTTTCACCCTAATGTAGATCAAGTATTTGAACCAGGCTTGTTTGAACCAAGGTCTGCTGAGATGCATCATCTCTGGGATGTTTTACAAAATTTCTGAGGCTCCAAGACCAATCTAATTGCTTTTTCATTTATTTTCACTTATTTTATTGTTTTCACACTTGCCTATAGTTTTTATCTTTGCTTTTTATCTAATGTATCACATTTGCACTGTTTTAAAGCAATTTACTGATTAACAGAATTCCCTTGCAATTTATTGCAATTTATTACTGTTTAATGGCATTTTACAGCATTTCATTACTGTTTAACTGTATTTTTTCATACTGTGAGTTCTGTTTTTGTCTTTAAGTGGTTAATATGTGTACTTCTGTGGTTCCCCATTATAATCTCGAAATTCTGATATCTCGAATTTCAGTATCTCGAAACTGTAAAGGCGAATGACTGACAATCCCGAAAGCCAAAAGCACGAAACACACAATCACGAACATACACACACCATACACCATACATCACAGACACCATTTTACCCACACCAAACAAACTACACAGCTCTACACTACATGTAAGCAGGGGGGAAAGCCCTGCTGCACTCCCATGTGGGGGCTGTGCCCCACACATCCCCCCTACTTATATATACCAACTCTGAGATCACACAAACAGAAAAAAAACCTCACACCCAGACATTCTACAGTCCCTCGCGTGCGAGCGTATATACACACACACACACACACACACACACACACACACACACACACACACACATACACACACACCAACACCAACGTATCCAACACTCACACACATACTTCCACCTCCCTACCCTAACTTACTTGTACAACTTACAAAAACACACACATACACTTACTTACCTTACATTCTGGACACCATCCCAGCCAAACCCTTCAAGTAACATAGCATAAATGCATAAGTGCGGATTCGAGATATACAGATTCGCACTTATGCACTTTCGCTATTTAGAAATTTTGCCTTTGTGGTCTCAAGATACTGAAAATCGAAATTTCAGTATTTCAAGATTATAAAGGAGAACTGTTTCTGTGCATTTCACTGTGTTCTTAATCCTTAAATTGAGTAGCATAGTCTGGATACAGGATTGCTGCATACAGAGCTGTTTGTTTTTGCCTTCTGTGTTCCTATCTTCTCTGCTAGTGAGACTAGCAGGACTGCCTAGATCTTGTCTGGCATAAACTGATTGGTAAAGAAGGCAGGTGCTAGTAGGATTGGCTAGATTTCTGTGTTACTAGAATCTTTTATGTTTTGTGGTATTTAAACCCCACTTTTCAGCTGTTTGGGCTTGTTTGAACCAGGCTGTGCTGAGGTGCATAATCTCTGGGAGGTTTTACAAAATTCCTGAGGCTCCAAGACCAGCCTAAGTGCTTTTTCATTTATTTTCACTTATTTTTTTGTATTTGCACTTCCCTGTTTTTTTTTATCTGTGCTAATTTATCACGTGTACTGTTTTCAAGCAATTTACTGATTAACCACATTTCATTACTGTTTAACTTTATTTCTTCATATTGTGATTTCTGTTTTGTCCGTAAGTGGTTAATCTGTGATTTTCTGTGAGTTGTACTGTGTTCTTAACCCTTAAATTGAGTAGCATAGCGTGGATACAAGTTTGCTGCATCCAGAGTTATTTGTTTTTGCCTTCCATGTTTCTGCCAGACATCTTATGTTTGTCTTCTGTGTTTCTGGCAGCCATCTTGTGTTAGTAGAGGCCTATTTCTCTGCTAGTGAGAGTAGCAGGGCTGCCTGGACCATGTCCAGCACAAACTGATTTGTAAAGAAAGCAGAGACTAGCAGGATTGGCTAGATTTCTGTGTTACTAGAATATTCTATTTCTGTGGTATTTAAACCCCACATTTGAGCTGGTTTGGGCTTGTTTGAACCAGGATGTGCTGAGGTGCATAATCTCTAGGATGTTTTACAAAATTCCTGAGGCTCCAAGACCAATCTAAGTGCTTTTTTGTTTATTTTCACTAATTTTATTGCATTTGCACTTGTCTATCTTTTTTATCTGTGCCTTATAGCTAATTTATCACATTTGCACTGTTTTAAAGCAATTTGCTGATTAACTGCATTTAATTACTGTTTAACTGTATTTCACTGCTATTTACTTCAATTCATTACTCTTTAACTATATTTTACTGCATTTTATTACTGTTTCTGGCAGCCATCTTGGGTTGATAAGAGCCTATCTTCTCTGCTAGTGAGGGTGGCAGGGCTGTCTGGAATTTGACAGAAGCTGATTGGTAAAGAGAGCAGGGGCTAGCAGGATTGGCTAGATTTCTATGTTATTAGAATATTCTATTTTTTGTGGTATTTAAACCCTGCATTTCAGCTGGTCTGGGCTTGTCTGTGTGTTGTACACTGTAACAGCACTGTTTTTAACCCATTGCAAGGTATTCCTGATACAAATCTCCCCTTAGTAGCACTTGTGTGATCACCTAGTAGTACTCAGCTTAGACCTTTCCACCCTTTACCCCCTTAGCTGTCTCTGGCCTCTCTCCCTCAGATTCTGACAAATATGGATGGACAATTTCCTATGGTTTCTCCTGCAGTCTGGTTGATATGGACATCCTGAGACAGTGTAGCAATTGGCTTATGTACATGCACAACCCTGCACTACTATCACCTAGAAGCACAATTTGTGAGAGATGCAATTACATTAAGAACCCAGAGTTTATGCTCTCTCCCTCACAAGCCGGTATATTTGGGACTGAGAAAGCTGTCAACACAAACACCACACCTCAAACACCACCCACACCTGCACAATACACATCCACATATGCAGAGGTCTTCAAGTAAAACATACCCAAGCAAAAAAAGTGACCTCTGATGTAAAAACATACATGAACTCCACAGCCCACTACACTACATGCCTTTAGTAAAAAGGCTCACCCAGACTCTGCTACACTTTGCTGTGAAGGAAAGGTTAGTTTGCTTTTTATTTGTTGTATTTTGTATTACTTTATTACCTTTTTATATTTTGAATACTGTGATTTGTTTTCTTTACCTTGTGTTTTACTTGTATTCTGCTTTTAACTGCATATTAAAACTTCAATAGAGACCACAGCTCTGTCTCTTGTGAGTCAGGCAGAAATTAGAACTGATTAATTAAGGACTCATACATAAGATAGAAGAGGCCACTTAGGGTTAATCATTTGTGAACTGAGGGGTGGCGCTAAGAACTAAACCTTCTATTTAAAGGGTAAAATAAAACATTTCAGAGTTTTACTAGAAAGGCTCACCCAGACTTTCCTACACTTTGCTGTAAAGGAAAGGTTAGTTTGCTTTTTATTTGTTGTATTTTGTATTACTTTATCACCTTTTTATATTGTGAATACTGTGATTTGTTTTCTTTACCTTGTGTTTTACTTGTATTCTGCTTTTAACTGCATATTAAAACTTCAAAAGAGACCACGGCTCTGTCTCTTGTGAGTCAGGCAGAATGTTTTTCCCCACCCTCTTACTGTTGTGTTCTTAAATGCCACTGTCTTTCTAGTTTCCCAAATCTTATGCTAATTTGACCATATATCTCATTTCCTCTCTGCTTCACTGGCTTGTGTGAGTAAGCACAAAATTATCATTTTGTGAAATCACTCCCCTTCAACTCTTTACATTTATTGGCCAGCCTACTGTGTTCCGTAGTAACAGAATACAAATGTGAACACCCCCTTTCAATCTGTCTTGCTGTTTTAAAAATAGTGACTCTCCACTAAAACTTAACATTTTAGACAGGTAAAACTTAAGTTACCTACTTTCACATCTAACGTATCTAGTGCACACTGCAGTGTTTAGGATAAAACATTTTATTTTCATCTTACCTTTAAGCATCCCTATGACTAGCACTTGCTCTAATACCTGCTGGAAAGCACTAGGTAGCCTTAAACTGATAACAAGCACTCAACTCTCCTTGTTAATAAGGAGAAATTAATCAGAGGCACTAAACAGCCTATAGTTGCAAAGTACCTTGCTAAGGCAAGGGAAATCAGCTCCTATACTTTACAAAAAAAGCATCAAACTAGGCATGTCCAAGGGTCAGCTTCCAATGATTTCTCCTGTCCAGCTGGTGAATCTGGGCATACTGGGGCAATGCAGCAATAGCCTCATATACACAGACAACCCTCTCCTCCTACCACCCAACACTACAACCTATGAGAGATGCACTTACATAGCCAAACTGGAAGCAAAGCTCTCGCCACCCAGGATTGTGCTAGACAGTCAAGAGGAGAAGGTTAACACCCTCACTACACCTCAAGTAACATATAGCCCTTATAAACCCACACCACCAACACCCACACATAGCAACATTGAATCCACATATGCAGAAGCCCTTAACTGTAACCTGCCCAAGCAACAAGGACCTCCAAAGCTGAAATGCAAACAAAAAACAATCATAGCTAAAGTGTCACATAGCTCACAAGACCAGTGTGCTACCCAGCAACAGTCCCTAAGGGAAGACAACACACCTAACACTTTAGTCATTGTTAACTCTATAGTCAGGCACACTGATGTCCCACTTACCAGGCTGAACAAGGAGAACATTACTATCAGCTGCCTGTCAGGTGCCAGGATCAGCCACATAACACATGCACTCAAGTCACTCCACAACAAGTACAAATATGACTCTGTCATTGTCCATGTTGGAGTGAATGAGTTGAGACATACCTCCCTAGACTACATGAAAAGAGACATGGAAGAACTCTTGGATCATGTGGCCCAGGCAGGTATAACCCTAGCCCTGAGTAGCATCCTGCCTTCGCCCAGAATGATACCACAATATAGGGACAAAATGATTGACTTCAACAATTGGCTAAGATTCTGATGTCATTCATAACTGTCTGCCTGGGACAACATGATCGACAGACCACGATGCTTTGCCAGTGATGGTCTGCTCCTGTCACCCCTGGGATTCAGGTTACTGGCTAAGGCTCTTGCCACCCCTATAGTGCCTTTTTTAGGCAAAGTTCAAAGGACAAAACCACCACCGTAACAGGTACAAGCAAGCAAATTCTGAAGGTAATGCTACTCAATGCTAGAAGTCTAAACCTCAAAATGCACTCTCTCGAGGCACTCATAAAATTGGAGAACATTGATATCTGTGCAGTAACTGAGACCTGGTTCAAGGCTCCAGAGAGCACCCCTGCAATACCAGGCTACAACTCTTGCCACACTTTTCGTCCACCAAACCAGGACCAAAACACTAAAGGTGGAGGAGTATCCATATTCACCAAGGATATTCTCACCACCAGGCTAGTTGCCCAACAAAATGCATCTGAAATTTTTCAGGTGCAACTAACACTAGGTAAGACTGGAATGCAAATTGTAGCTTGCTACAGATCCCCCACCATGCCCCAAGATTCTCACTACATCTTTCTAAGCATACTGGAAAATATTAAGATATAACTAAACACCCTAATACTGGATGATTTCAACTTACCCTGCCATTAACTGGGAAAACTACTCGTGTACCAACACCTTTGCTCAATGGTTCTTGGAATTCATAAATTCCAATGCCCTGGATTAACTAATCCATAGTCCTACCAGGGGCTCCAATATACTAGACCTGGTCATTATCAACATGGGAAATTGATGCTCCACATCTAGGGTCACCCCCTCGTTAGTCAGGTCTGACCATAAGCTAATCACCCTTAACATCCACATCCCACCCCCACCACCCCCAGTAAGGAAACCACCATAAAAAACTTCTCCAAAGCTAACTTCATGCTACTCAAGTCAGAAGTGATAAACTTCATGACACCCATATGGACGGGAACTGAAAGTTCAACTGCTGAATCTTACACTAAGGCACTGTACGAGCACATCCACTCATGCATGAATCGTGCCATCCCAAATAGAACCAAGATGCTCTCCTCCAAAAAAAGAAGCCAATATGGTGGTCCCCTACCATAAACAAACTTTACAACAAAAGGAAGAAACTGTTGCAAAAAAGAGGAAAATCCCAGGATGCAAAAAACTCCATTACCAGCATCAGTAAGAAGCTGAGATCCCTCATAAAATCCTCCAAAGCTAGTTATGAAAATAAAATTGCCAAAGATTCCAAAGACAACCACAAGGCATTCTATAACTATGTCAATAATCTAAATGGCAATGCTCAGATCTGCTCTGAGCTACAACAGAATGGCATTAAATAAACTGATCCCAAGGATATTGCCAATATCCTGGCAAATCAATTCAGTGCCAACTTCACCCCCCCTTCTCACCCCCTAAACAGTCCATCTCAATACCAGAAGATTGCCAAATTCCGATAATAACGGCCACACAGGTAAAAAATGCACTCTCCAAAGCTAAGAATACAGAATCCATAGGACCAGATGACATCCCAGGTTGTGCACTACATGAACTACAAAATGAACTGGCACCTCACCTAAGTGTCATGTTTAATCATAGCTTCACCTCAGCTTTGAGCCCACTGAGTGGCACACAGCTACAGTTATCCCACTCCACAAGGGGGGATCCACATTTGGATCCCAGGAACTACCGCCCCATCAGTTTGACGAGCCTGATCTGCAAGGCAATGGAATGTATTATCATGGAACTTATAAACAAAGACATTGGCAACCTTCAAACACTGGACTCCACCAAGTATGAGTTCGTGAAGGGCCGATCTTGTCTCCTGAACCTGATTGACTTCTTTGAATCAGTCTACAGAGCAGTGGACGAGGGTAAGGTGGTCTACACAGCCTAGCTGGACCTCGCCAATGCCTTTGACACCATCCCCCACTCTGGAATCATAGATAGACTTACTAAGCTGGGCATTAATCCCTTTGTCACTCGATAGATTGCCAACTGGCTTACTGACAGAACCCACACTGTAAAAGTAGCCAACTCCAAATCCAGCTCCTGACAAGTGACAAGTAGAGTACCTTATAGTTCAGTCCTGGGACCGCTCTTGTTTGGCGTCTACTTCTCTGAAGTACAGGCCAACACTAAGGGACTCTGGTTAACAAAGTTCACAGATGACTGCAATCTGGGAGCCATTACTGAATCCCCAAATGATGTAGATACTCTACAAAAGGGCCTTAAAGAAACAGATGATTGGTACCAGAGCCATGGGCTCAAGCTCAATGCCAAGAAATGTATAGTTATCCCCTTTGGGAAAAAACATGTACCAGTGAATTACCACATAGGTGGCAGTCACTAAACACTGAAAGTGTGATAAGAGACTTAGGTACACAGGTGGATAGTGGTCTCACCTTCGATAATCACATCATCACATCAGTCATGGAATCCTTCTATGTGGCACACCTCATCACTAAGGTCTTTTCATCCAGAAAAAAGGAGGTCATTGTCCCACTGCACTCATTAGACTCATTATAGAATACAATGCCCCATTTGGTATGTAACTCTCAAGACATCTGCAACAACTGGAAAGGCAGAAATACCTCACTAAAAGAATCACATGCCTAAAGCAGATGCCCTATGCTGACCGCCTTAAAAAACTCCAGCTATACTCTGTCACATATCGACTACTCAGAGGCGATCTCTGCTTAACATACAAGGCCATGTCAAACCCAGAGCTGCTGGACATGCTACACTTAAAGAAATCCCAATCCCTCAGAGCCACATGCTTCGGGGATCTAAACCTTGTCATCACAATAAACAAAACATGCTGGAGGGATAGGTTCCTGACCCAGAGACTCTGGATTAGACTGCCCATACATGTCAAGCAGAGTGCCTCTTTGGCCCCCTTTAAAAGGAAACTTGATGATTAGATGTGAGAAAGGAAATTCAACCCGGGGATCATGTCAGTCACCCTGCTAGACAAAGGTCCAGGGAAGTAAATAGTGTGGGAAGAAATAGCCAGATAATTGTTATGGCTAGGCTTGTATAGGCCCTAAGGCCAATAGCCTAGTACCAACCTATAAACATAGTCTACACACCTGTGTCTCACAGCCATGAAGGTCTAACCATAAACCGAACATATTAGTCATAGGATACTCCATTGTGAGACACACAGATGTTCCTGTCTCCAGGATGGATAAGGAGAAAGTCGCATTTAGTTGTTATGTGCCAGAATACACCATACAAACAGGCACTCAAGTCTCTCAACAATAGATACTGTTATGACTCTGTCATAGTCCATGTTGGTGTGAATAACTTGAGACATACCTCCCTGAACTATATGAAAAGAAACATGATCGAGTTCACTGAATATATGTCCCAGGCAGGTATGTTCCTAGTGTTAAGCATCATTCTACCATCACCCAGAATGATTCCTCAATACAAAGAAAAAATTATTGACTTTAAGAACTGGCTTAGTTTCTGGTGTCATTCCAAGGGGATCCAGTGCCTGACACCCTGGGAAGACATGATCAACAAACCACAATGCTTTGCCAGAGATGGCCAGCATATGTCTCCCTTGGCCTTTAGGCTTCTGGCAAAGGCTCTTTGTCTCCACCATAGTGCCTTTTTAGGCAATGCCATGAGGTCAAAACATGAAAAGTTTATCAAAATGCAAATTAAAGGTCATTATGCTAAATTCTAGGAGTCTAAACATGAAACTGCACTCATTGCAAGCATTCTTAGCCCTGGAAGATGTTGACAGTTGTGCAGTCACAGAAACCTGGTACAAAGCTGTGGAGAGCACCCCAGCCAGGCCAGATTACTCATCCTATCATACATTCAGAACTCAACCCATGGGCAGCAAAGCAAAAGGAGGTGGAGTTTCAATATATATTAAAGACATACACTGCTCCAGGCTGGTCAAAGAGTATGACACACAGGAGACACTCCAGGTGCAGTTAATCATTGACAAGACCCCTATTCAAATTATAACTAGCTAAAGGCCCCCAACCTTGACTCAAGATACCCACTCTGCCTATTTGGACCTCTTGAAATCTATCAAGATTCAACTCATTACCTTAATTCTAGGTGACGTTAACTATCCGACCATAGATTGGAAGAACTACTCATGCCAAAACACAAATGCCCAGAGATTCCTTGATTTCATCATTGCAAATACATTGGACCAGCTGGTCAACACCCCCACAAGAGGTGATACCTTGGACTTGGTATTAACCAACATGAGTAACCACTGCAGTGTCCATACTGTGTTATCTTCCCTGATAAGATCCATCCACAAAGTGGTCACTTTCAAAGTCACCATCTTCCCTGAACCCTCCTTACTACTGCCAAAATTAAAAACTTCTCCAAAGCTGATTGCAGTCTCCTGAGGGAAGGTATAAATAGCTTCACAGTCCTATTATCCTCCATAGGAACTGGCACAAATATCCTAACCTAGACCAAAGTACTATATGAACACTTATATAGCTGCATAGAATCAGGAATACCTGTCAGGACAAAATCATCTTTCTCAAGGAAGAGTAAACCTGTCTGGTGGACATCTGCAATAAATAAATTCTATAATACAAGGAAAAAATTGCAATCCAGGACCAAGAAGGAGCAGGTGCCTACCTGGAAGCAATCTCCTTAGCCTAAACAAGCAAATAAGAGCACTCCTGAAATCCTCCAACGAAACTTGGATTACAAACTGGCCAAATCTACTAAAAAAAATCATAAGGCCTTCTTCACATGTGTCTGTAATCTCAAAGGAAGCAGTCAGATCTGCTCAGAACTGGTGGTCAAGGACACCACATATGCCTCTGACATAGCAAACATGCTGGCCGACAGGTTCAGCAGAAACTTCACCTCTCTGTCTCCCATCAGTATATCAGGACATCCCCAGCACCTGCCCCCCTGCCCTTATCTCTAGGGGTGAGGAGGTCAGCCTCCATGGGAACTGATAACATCCCAGGCTGCATCCTACATGAAATCAGGCAGGAATTTGCAGCACCATTAGGCACCCTATTCAACTAAAGCCTAAGTACTGGCTTTATCCCAGCTGAATGGAGGACAGCCACTGTCATCCCTTTGCACAAAGGTGGTGTGTCCACCGATCCAGGAAATTATAGACCCATCAGCCTAACTAGCATGACCTGTAAGGCCATGGTACAGATTATCATGGACCTCATTAACAAGGACATTGGCAACCTGCAGACACTTAAACCCACATAGTTTGGCTTTGTCAAGGGGAGGTCATGCCTTTTAAATTTGGTCAACTTCTTTGAGACAGTCACCAAAGCCATGGACAAGAGGAAGACAGTGCACACTGCCTACCTTGACCTGGCCAAAGTAATTGACACTATTCCACACACGGGTATAATACGTAAACTCTGTCAACTAGGCATCAATCCGCATGTTACCAGATGGGTAGAAAACTGGCTCATTGATAGAACCCACCTAGTCAAAATTGGAGAAGCCACCTCAAGCAGTAGACCTGTAATGAGCAGTTTACCCCAGGGATCAGTCTTGCAGCCTCTGTTGTTTGGAATATACTTTTTTTAGGTGCAGGCCAAAACCAGCGGGCTATGGCTGATCCAGTTTGCAGATGACTGCAAGCTGGGCACTGTCATAGGTTCCCCTAGTAATGTGGATATCCTCCAAGAGGGTCTCACCCAAACAAATGACTGGTGCTAGAAACATGGCCTCAAACTGAATGCCAAAAAATTCATCATCATCCCCTTTGGGGAGAGTGACATCCCCACAAATTATCGCATTAATATCAAGGTTCTAAGCACACAGTCAGTCATGAGGGACTTGGCACCCATGTTAATAGCAAATTGACTTTTGACCACCATATTGCCTCCATTGTAATGAAAGCTTTCTTCATGGTTCACTTTATTAAAAAGGGTATCTCATCCAGGGACAAGGAGGTCATAACATCCCTGTATTCTTCCCTTATAAGACCTATTATTGAGTGCAATGCCCCTTTCGACATGTACCTCATAAAGCAAATGCAACAGCTGGAAAGACCACAGAGGTTCCTCAACAGGGAAATCCAGGGTCTCAAACATCTTCCCTACACAGATGGTCTCAAAGCCCTTTACCTCTACTCAGCCTCATACAGACTCGTCAGAGGTGACTTCTGTCTGGCATACAAAACAATCTCAGATCCCGTCTTGTTGGGACTGCTGCATATCTGCAAGTCAAACTCCACTCAAGTGACCCACACACAGAACCTCAACCTGGTCTGTGACATCAATAGGACTTATCGGTGGGACAGATTTGTGTCCCAGAGACTCCCCTTCTGTGGAATAGACTCCATCTCCATGTCAAGCAGAGTGCCTCATTAACCCTTTTTAAGCGCAACCTGGATAACTGGATGGTGAAAAGAAAATACACCCTGGGATTCCACCTGTGTCCCTGCTGGACAGGGGTATCAGGTGCTGACTTTTTGGAACATGGGCTAATTCTTGACTAGGCTTGTAAGGGCTTCACGGTCAACAGCCTAGTAACTTCCTGTGATCCTATAAGTGCAAGTTACACAATTGGATGGGGAACAGGGCAATCATATGTGCTTATGGACCAATGTCTACAGTGGACACAGGGAAACTGTGGATGGTTCAACCCCCACACCCTTGCTTGCAGATGTTTTGGCTCCCAAAACCCTCCTTACACTTATCAATGGCATCATACTTTGATAGCATTTAGGGATGCATGGCAGGGCTTAAAGGAATCATTGTGTTAATTAGCCTATTAAACACATATGATCTAATAAACCCTGGAACCTATACTGTGTTACCTTTCTGATGGTATTTGTCTTTGTGTGCTGACATTCAGTTCTGTGCTCTGACATTGATGGGTTGATTGAAGATGTGTACCCATAGGTGTGTCCTACACAATCCTGAAAGTGAGACATAAACATTTCCATGTGACACCTGTCATTGTCTAACTACACAGCCATTGCATCATCCATCATAATGTACACATACTATTATTGTATAGTCATTATAAATGGCAATGTACAAATTCTGAAAATGAACAATATAAGTAGCATGTCAAAAGCAACATTGGATGAAACAAATTCATATTAATGCAAATAGTCACCCTGTGCATCAGACACATCGCTTTATTTCCCTGCATTCATGAGAGAGATGAGTGTGATGTGGCATAGGGATTATCACTTGCACAGGGTGTTGTGTGGGAGTGCAGGAGGCCTAGGATGACCCAATAGGTTGGTAAGCTTGTGTGTGACTCAGGAAGGGATGCAGGCAGAATGGACCATGGAAATGTGGCATGTGTGTCTATAGGTGACCTGAGTGCAACAGTGGTGTATGTGACTGAGTGCACACAGTCAAGCTCAGTGCTAGCCCTACATGTCTGTATGTTGGACAGCTGCAAGCCATACATGGTAGAGCTGAGAGTTCATCCTCTCTGCCCCTGTGCACGTGAACTGGCTCTGCTAGGAGTTACACTGGCATGTCCACGCCCAAGGTCAGATGCTGTGCCACTACCTGAGAGTGACTGCTGTCTGCTGTGAACATGTCCTCCACAGGACCACCCAGGACCATGACCCCAATGCCTGCCTCATTTTGGTATGGACACAGCACACTCCCATCTGGAGAGCTGGATGTACTGCCACTATGGGAATGTGACTGTGCTTGGCCATGTAGACTCTCAGCAGAAGTAGTTGCTGACCTCTGTCCATGAGGCCAACGCTCAACTCCACCCAGAAGGTCCATCACAGACAATGTGCATTCCAAGACAGATAGTGTGCGATCTGTCCTAGACCAACATCTTTCACTGTGTCAGTGAACCAATCCGGGGTATCAGCAATCCAAAGGAGACAGTCACAGATGTCAGACTATGCTCCATCCATAACTTTGAACATTGTTCTCTAGTTCCTTTCTGAATGTGCCTGTCCTCCATGATGGCCCTAAACATATGCTGAGTGACTCAAGATGAAACACTTGCAATAGGTGGTGGAGGGACAGTAGGCCTCCTATAAGCACCCCTATCAATCTTCCTGTGTAGAACCTCACCAACTGGCTATAGCCAGTGTTGACAGTCACTGCAGCCACAATAGCCACACTTCATTGTTCAATGTCCCCACCCTCCAACTGTCAGATATCTGTGGCCACAATGGACTGTGTATGCGTGGGCATACTGGCTGTGTATGGTGATAATAAGAGCAGACAAGAGATGTCAACCTCTTCATCAAATTCAGCCCATGCATCCACCAGCTGTGCCTCCCTTTGCCCATCATCATCATCATCATCATCATCAGAGTCTGAAGAGACACTGACATCAGGTTGTGATGGGGACAAAGACCAACCTCCTTGATCACCTGTGATAAAAAGGGAAAAGCATTACATTAATATCTGCACTATTATGCTCTGCAGAACTATGTTGCAATATATGTTAAGTTGTATACACTGCAGTCACTATTTTAGACTTGTATAACCCACAGCTCCATATAGTAGGTGTGATGCCCCGCCACTGGCCCAGTAATCAAGGAGCCTCAATTCTCACCACTAGCACCAATGGGAGATGTACATTGGGAGGATGACAAGTACACACACAGTATATCCAGATACAGCTCTCTAGATCATGTGCAGTTTCCCTTAAGAGCACATAGAGACCACACTCAGTCTGGGGCTGGTTTCTCCCTCTTTCTCCAGACCCCCAATATGACTTCCCACTGGCACAGCTATAGAGTTGAGATCCCAACTGATTGGCCAAGCCAAGACCTCCAGCACCCTCTCTGTACAACCAGTGCTTTGTGCCCCTGCCCAAGTAGCTGACACACACACACACACACACACACACACACACACACACACACACACACACACACACACACACACACACACACATGCGCATGTGCACACACACACACACACACACACACACACACACACACACACACACACACACATACACACACCTGGCAAAGGCTGGCACAGGTTTACTAGCTATGCCCCTTCTGCTCAGACTATAAAGTGGTTATCACTGCCACCAGCCAATTGTTTATTAACTACTTTAAGACCCTTAATAAAGGGTATCCAGTGTTACTGTGTAATGTTACTGTTTAATACAAATGGTAGGTTGACCAAGAGCAAGGCTATTAGGAGTGGCGAGTGTCACCAAATAAATATGCAAGTTCTCTCAGAACTTAAATATGTCTCACAATTATAAGCCACAATGAAAGGTTTAACTATATTTAATAATAAATAATAAAAGGACAAGAAAATACTCTGTATATAATCACAGTAACTGAGTTCAAAATCACAGGAAATATTTAAAACAACACTGCAGGACAGTCTCGAATAAATGAAGAAAACATCTAAATTAAGCTTTGCTATATTCTTGACTGTATCTAAGAGAATTACTGTACCTAGTAACTTACTTACGGAGCAAACACGCCAGATGTGGTGAGTGGGACTTCCAGCTGATGTTGACATGTCAAAGAAAAATACAGAATGCTCAGTCTCTTTCAGAGAGTTCTTAAATTAATATCTCAAATATTACTGCTGGGATAGCTTGCAGAATAACATCATTTCTTGTCATCTGACTCTATCCCAGGTGAAAAACAACCATTGATGCAGCTGGTAGCATTTAGAATCTACCTGCGAAAATACATAGACAGGGCTTTTCTTAGATCTAAGGCAGAGATCCTGGAAGTCATAAAACAATAAAACACTTCCACATCTCAAGCATAGTAATTATTTCTCTTTCAGGGCAACACAGAGAGCGCCCTAGTGTAGACATCCTGTCTCTTGCTGTCATAAAGTAATTTAATTTCAGCTATTTTTCTGAAGTTAACCCCTGGTGTTCCAGTTTCCATTGTTAAAATATATACAGCTGAACAGTTACATTAGTGCAGGTACACTTCTGTTCTAATCCAGTAGGGCACACTGTGATTACACGTTTCAGCTCAGTACTTTACAAAATATTTCTTCATCACACATCTGTACAAACCATCTTATATGACATACATTTCTAATACATTTGTACACAAACATATGAATCATGCTGATATTCACAAATGACACACAGTTATTTACAAAATTCCAGATAGCTGAACTGGCAGTATCTCTTTCATGACAGTAGCACATTAAGGACATAGTTTTCTAACCCATATCTGTAATTATTTGGAAATAAATGTTTTTTAAGCAGGAATCTCATAAGCAACTCATACATGATATACACTGTTGATATTCTGCAAAACTCTGCATGTTGATAGTTATGGCAGTCTGTAATGTCCTGGCAATGTTGTCAAATCAATCACTGCGGTCACACCTACAAGGCATATGTATGAGTCTAAATTGTGTGCAGTCAGAAAATATCTGTACAGTTGGCAGTCATGCAGACAGTACATTGATCCAGCCAGCAGGCCTGTGATAACACTTGAACAAATACAATGAACTAAATCTACATCTCTGACAAAACAGCTTTGTGCTTACCAGCACCAGCAGCATGGCCTCTTCCTATTCCTGATGGTCCTGGAAAATGTGAGGGAGAGGTAATTTACACAGCAGCACGTGTGATAGTATAACAGGGCTAATAATTCAAAATATATCATATTTACATTTGCTGCTATGTTAACAGGTATGTGGGTCACAAACTGTGCATGAACGTAAAAATGCAGCTACCCCCCCAAAAAAAAACATCTGACACCCACGTAAAACTGTTCACCCTGACATGCTGAATGCTACATTATTCCAATGCTGATCCAACTAAGCATACCTGGATGCTCCTCTTGAGTGGTAACAATTGTACCTACACCCATGATGTATGGGGTGATGGATGCCTGGGGCCTGTCCTGTGTTGCAAGGTTCACCAGGAATTCTTCAGTGGCTGACAGAGGTTGTTCTGTTGCAGGCCTACCACCAGTGACCAGACAATCCCTGTCCACTTCAACTGTACATCTCTGTGTCATGTTGGTGGCACAGTGTTGCAGCTGCGGATATGTGAGATTCTGGTGACCCACAGCATTAATGTTGTACACCAGTGTGTCCCACAAGACTGTGCATTCTTGCCTATTTGCCCTCCCTCTGGACAGCAGGACTTGGTAGTGTTGTTTCATGGCCTCATTAATGAGGTTGTTTTCTGCCTAGTGAAAGGTGGATGGTGTCTGGCATGCATATCTCCAGAAACACAAATAAATGAGAGCACATGTCAGGATCACATATGTGGGAGTACAGTATGTAGAGATACAGCAGCAAAGGAAGCCTATTGGTATTCCCCACTTGATTACACATCTGTTAATCAACAGTGTACCAAACATGCAAAGGCTGTAGAAGCAACTAGGATAGTAACAACAGTGACCCACTGCTGTTTGTGACATGACAGATACTCATGTATGCTCACACTACAAGCACAGGAGTCCATCGTAGTGTGTCCCATAGCAGGGAACCCCCCCACCCATAACATATGTACAAATAGCAATGCTAACCAAATAGCAGGGTACTACTACAACTGCTAACAAAAGAAGTGTCCAGGAGACCTGTGTACCTAGTTAATACAGAGCATTATACCTTTGCTGTACTCTACATCCTTTGTAGGTGTAACACAACTGGAGATCTCTGGTATGTCATCAGTACATTTCTAAGAAAGGCTTAACAATGTAATCCCCATTCCCCTTAAGTATATTCAAACATATGTATCATGTTGAAAATAAAATGGTTACATACCTGATGGAGTACAAAACTCTTGCATTGAAAAATACAGCTATATGAGTACTGTGTGAATGAGTTAAGCATACAAATTAACTCTAATACACAATGGTTCCCCTAGCTAGGTGTTTGGTTCTCATTAGCAGGTGATTCCCTCTGAACCAATCTGTGGTTCAGGAATGTTACATGCAGCATACACAGCTGATTTGCAGTATAATCAGCTAATCCCATGCAACTACTCAGCAATATATAAGGCCTCAGTGTAGATTCCATCCCCTTTCTCACATTTTGGGTAGAAAATATCAGGGTAGGAATTATCTCAGCACACAAAGAATGTTTGTAACAGCTACTTGTTACATACAGATCTCTGTGCTGCAGGCTGAAGCTGCTGCTGCTGCTGCTGCAAAAGACATAGATAGGCTGCAGAATGTGCAGGGCAACAGCACTTAAGAGTAACTGTGTGACTTGTGGCAGCCTTGGTGTACAGCCGCAGCCTGATTGAGGGAAACCATCCTACTGGAAAGTAAGGTATGTGTTTAAGGTAGGTATGTTAGCCAAAGGTATTATTAACAGAGTAAAGTGAAACATGCTTGTTGTATTCTAGAACAAGGTAGGGGATACATTAACCATTATGTCAACCATAACTGCCAATTCATGTGTTATGTCATGGTAGTCATCTGGAACATGTGTGCTGGCAACAGTTGCTAATAGAATGAGTTCCATATATGTATGTATGTAACTTGTGCTGCTGTGGTTCTCTGTAATATCACTAGGAAATCATTGTGGGCTGCAATCTGATATGACTGGGACTCATATGAATTACATACTTCAAAATCCTTTGGGAATTCATACTGATGCATGACCTGACATTCAATGCACTTTCTAGTGTTGTAATAGGAATAGTTTAAATTTGGTCCTATCTGTAGTCCTTTGACTGCCATTACTTAGACGCAGCATTCAAACTGTACTCCTTTGGGTGGATATATAGATGATGAGACAGTCATAAATATCATAATTTATACTGTTGATGTACACATACATGTATTTTAAATGATGTACATGACTGTATTTGAACCCAGGACCATGTGGCCAAAAATTAATGTTTTCACAGCATTTAACAGCTTGAGCTACTGAATCAATGTAATTGCAGGTTTATTTTTACCTGTTGTACATATAATTCCACACTTGCCTATTGTTACATACCTCACTGACATCTATTATTATGCGTATGGCTTTATAGTGATGTATTGCTCTACCAGAGACACAATTAAACTCCTATTTTTCTGTTATTCATATAACAGGTGTATTTTTACATGTTGTAGATATAATGCACAGTTACCTGCTGTTAGATATTTCACTTACATCTTTTTTTGGTGTATGGTTTTATAGTGATGTATTTCTCTAGCAGAGTCCCATTTCCACTCCTATTTTTCCATTAATCTCATAGCTGATTTGCACAATGCGGCAAGACGCCCGGCATGGCTTAAGCTCTCTTAATAACAGGAACTGGACAATTACTATGTTTTTCTTAAAACATCTCTATTAATTAACAGCTGTGTGGCTTGGCAGGTTAATGCAGTAATCTGCAGATGCAATGGTTCTGGGTTCAATTAAAAATAATGCAGGTGTCATTTTTGAATGTGATTAAATATTTTTTTCAAAAACATATATTGGTATACCGCCATTTAGTTTAGCTTAGCTATGCTGCGCATCATGCAGCATCACACAAAAATTCTTTAAAGAAAAGAAAATTGGGGGTATAAGACAGTGATGAAATGGGGTGCAAGCAGGGGAAAAACATAGTGAAAGGCAAGTAGGTATGTGCAAGAAGGGAGTAGGAAATAACTCATAGCTATCCATTTCTTGTACAGCAACAATTGTGCACTTTAACAGATTTTTTAGCTGAATTTGGATGGTCACCCTCAGAGAGAGAGGAGTGAGGACAACATAATTGTGTTGTCAAGCCAAATGGACCAAATTAAGTGTGTCCAATGGACACGTGTGCAAAATGGAGAGCTATATATGGGATGATAGTTTTTTGGGGGACAGGTGACCATTTTTTTTTTACAGTGAGAGTGGAATGTTGTAGAAGGGAAATAGGTATGTGTGCTGAAGGTAAGTTGGGAAGGTGAAGAAGCCTTTTCAGACAGACAAGACATCAGATAAGGTTGATGTGTGACACAAGAGGAGGGTGAACATCTTGGTTGGAGAGGGTGTTGTGGAATTCCAGTCCCATGGACATCAGACACAGTAGCAGTGTGACTCAAGTCCTCATCCATGGGACTGTCAGCACTGAACCATGACTTCATCTGTGGAGGCAGTGGTTGACGCCAGTGCCTGGGGGAAGACTGCCCCACAAGGAAGGACAGCTTTCTCTCACAGGTTCACAGGTTAGTACTAGGCTAACTGCCCTTGTGGGCCATTTTTTAACCCTAGCCAATTACCCCATGTGAGAATCAAACCCTGCACCTTGTGTTTGTAAGGCGAACAACTTAACCATTATGCCAACCTCCCAACTCCATCCAGCAAGTCCTGCTCTAACAGTTTGCTGCAGCTGCCAATGCACCATGCCTGGCAGTTCATCACAGGTGACAAAAATACCCCCTCCACCTCCACTTCCAGAGGGGAACCACGCCCACCTTGTGATGTGGAACTACCCAATGTATCAGGTAGTCCAGGGCCACCAAAGAGGGCTCCACCAGGCTGTGGCCCAGATGTGCTGGGCCCCAGTGCCAGGGCTGGGGAGCCAAGGTAGGTGAATCACTGGGAACCAGCCTACCTTATTGTGCTATGGTAAATTAAATGTAAACATAAGGCAAAATAAACATAACCCAACAAATGTAATTAATAATGTAAGAGAAAAATAATGAATAATGGAAAGAAATATAAAAGAATATAATGAGGAACACAATAATAATGTAAATGAAAGTTTTTTTTAACAATAAGGCAATATTAAATTATACATAAGGCCCACATAACAGGTAATTACCAATAATATGTTAATATCAAATTATAATAATAAATATAATTAATAAATGAAATAAGAGAAGAGGTGGGGTGACAGAGGTAAAAAGAACATTAGCAATCTCACAGATAATTTAACTACACAGGCTACTATTATATACTTCTAGACATGTTAGGTTTCACTTGTGAGAACACTGACTGCTTATATTGTATAGATAATATTCCATGTACATAGCTCTCAACCTGTTAGCATGGGACATTATGGGCCAAGCCATACAAAATGGTGGTACAAAAGCACATCAACAGGGAATATTTTTACATAGTGTGCTCATACATTAGTAGCAAAGTGTTCTGATAACAGATTTGCATTACATCGCATTTGAAGTAATGTCATATATCTGCAAATCAAAGGCCCTGACATATGACATAGTAGTAATTACAATCTGCAAAAATCATGACAGTTGAGTAGTATGCTCATGTACACTAATTACACAAGACAGTTGGTCATTTCTCAGCTGGCTGAGAATAGGATTAGAACCTACAAGCAGTGACTACAGGAAGAGTGAACATTTTATTTTAAACAATACATTTTCAAACCACCATCTCCTTAAAAACTTTTATTGAGTCATGTTGTATGAAACCATGCATTTACACACATGTATAGCTGTGTCTGGTGTTGGATTACAACCCAGAAGTAGTGACTATAGGAATACTGAGCACTTTATTTTAAAATAATGAATTATCAAAGCACCATCTCCTTTAAAATTTTATTGAGTCATGTTGTATGAAATTGTACATTTACACAGATGCATAGCTGTGGCTGGTATCGGATTAGAACACACAAGCAATGACTACAGGAATACTGAGAACTTTATTTGAAAATAATAAATTATTAAAGCACCATATCATTTAAAACTTTTATTGAGTCATGTTCTGTGAAATCATACATTTACACAGATGCATAGCTGTATCTGATGTTGGATTGGAACCCACAAGCAGTGACTACAGGAATACTGAGCACTTTATTTGAAAAAAAAAATTATCAAAACACCATCTCCTTTTATACTTTACTGGTTAATACTGCATCATATCTGGCATTTACACACGTGTATGGCTGTCTAGGACTTCTGTTAACTTACCTGTTGACTCTATTCATGTACTGAGTGCAACCTACAGCAAATTTCAAATAAAATGAGCAGAACACAAGCTTGACCCTTAATCTGGATATCTCACTACATTTATTTCTGACATTTGTTGATACATTATTTAGTACTTCACATGTAACAGTTGACTGGTGTTGGATTACAACACACATGCAGTGAATACAGGAATACTGAATAGTTTATTTGAAAATATTACTTATCAAAGCACCATCTCCTTTTAAATTTTATTGATAATGTTGCTTCAAATCTGGTGTTTAGACACATAGATAGCTGTCTATGACTTCTGTTAACTTACCCATATACCCAGTTCATTTATTGAGTGCAACCTACAGCATATTTCAGACAATGAGCAGACCAGAACAGTGACTCTTAATTTGGGTAAACAACATTAACTGATGGTTGGAAGCTGTGCTACATAGTACTGAATACGTACTTGCTTTACCATTTCAGATATGCACTGTCACATTAATAAACATGTAGGATGTCCCAGGTATTTCTTACCTGACTGTTAGGACTGCAAAATCTTTATTTACTTTATTGTATTATTAAGTTATGCATTAAGGTATTACTTTGATGATTTCTTATTTAACACATGCTTGCCTCATCCTGGCAAAACACCTTGCATGGGTCTGAACATTTCGAGCCCTCTCTTCTCCAGCTGTCATAATAGAAGCAAACTATTATGCATACCAGTTTTGCACATGTTCAGCTTGTATATTTATAAATTACTGGAAAACATACTTGCAGATCTGTGGGGCGCAACCATCCCTAGCTTCTTGCACCCAGGATTCCAAGGTTCCCCTCTTCCTACATTTTGGTTCATCATAATGGTGACAACATGGCTCACCAGTGTGTGCAATGCCAGTAGCACTGGTTAGGTCCCTGGTTAAATGATCCCAGGCCTTATACTTGCACTCTGAGCCCTCATAGTCACCCTGCAGCAGCAGGGGTCCATATCACTTTATCAGGAGTCCAATAAAAACCTTGGACTCCTGCACACCCAAATTTTGCACCCTAAAACACACTCACTCTACAACGCCAGCAGCCATATCCACAATCAAGGTCAGGCTCCAAGGAATGATGTGAAAGTCCTACTTATTGGCCTATTATATAGGCTGCATTCCTGACCTTGCAAGTCATACTCTAACTTAACAAAAAAAGCACCTCATCACTTAACATTGCGTAAACTTGCACAATTCATGTTTAAGTGAAGCTTAGCAATGCGCAAATTGGAAAAGACTGTTGACCATGTTTAAGTGCTGCTTAGCATCGCGCAGCTTTTCTGTTTCCAAATATAAAAATTATTTAATTTAAAGTCAAACAATGTTTCATTCACCTGACACCGTTTCACAGCATTATGTTTAAAAGCATTACTAGCCAGGACTCAAACCCAGGACCTACTACAGTGTGAATCATGACTCAACCTATCTAGCCACTGGGATAGTCTAGGAAGCTGGAATAGCTTCAAATATAGTGGGAAGATGCCTGTGAGCATAGTGCAAATTCACTGCATGAGCTTGTGCGTTGCTAAGCATGGCAGAACTACAGCAGTTGAATACATCCAGTTTCTATAGTTAGCTGTTGAGTGGATGTGTACTGCTTAAGTCTGCCTCAATATGCCTAGCTAGGCAACATGCCACATCGCGCAAACAAGCACATGTAAAAAAAAAAATATTAATAATGAATGGATTTAATTTCTATTTTCAGATGTATAGCGGATGTCTAATGCTTAAGTATGCCGCACTACACCTAGCCAAGCAATGTGTTGCATCACCCAAACAAGCAGATAAAGAAAAAAATGTAAACATAAAAAAATCATTTATTTACATTGAATGCATCAAGTTTCTATCTTTAGATGTCTAATAGATGCCTGATGTATATGTGCCCAAAGCAAAGCATAGCTATGCATCACATGCTGCACCACACAACCAAGCACATAAATGTAAAAACAAAAAAAAAATCAAAATGCAATTTAATGAGATAAAATGTCTTGAGCATCTCTTGGCCAAGTTGGATGGGCTGAAAGGTGTGTGACTGTGCCATAAGTCTTACATGAATTCAATATCCATGTTATTGTGACCTCCCTTAGGTGGGCCCCATAATTAATATGTATGGCATGCTGCCAAGGGGGAACTGTGGCTGTGTACATGGATACATTCCATGTAGGCTCAACACTGAGCCTACACAGACCTCATTTAATCCTGGAGATAGAATTGATTTTAATGGCTTTGCATTATTTAAATAGCATATGCTAGAATGATATGTAAATAACACTGTAAGAAAGTTTGTTTTCTCTTCTGTCAGTATTGCAAAATGTCCAGTAGGTAATGCAGTTGTCAATATATGTTTATAAACCACTGTTAGTGACATATGCCTCACAAGCTAATGGTCAGTGCTGCAACTATTAAACAAGTAACTTAGTGTAAACTCTATGTACAAATAATCTGCCAGTCATTACATGCATGTCTGATAGGTATCTACAGAATTATTTTGTATTGTCTGCTACATTGCTACTATATTACATGAGCTTATATAAGATTTGCATTTCGCTAAGGTCAGTAAATTTAAAGAGTTGGTTGTCAATAAATAAGTCTGGTAAATGACCACACGCATTTCACAAGTTTAATCCTTTATTTACAACTGTAAGGAATTAAGGTGTGGGACAGCTACTAAAGCCTTCAGTCTTCTGTATCATAGGTTCATAGATTCATAGGTTGGTACTAGGGTATCGGGCCTAGGGCCTATACAAGCCTAGCCATAACAATTTCCTGACTATTTCTTCCCAGACTATTTACTTCCCTGGACCCCTGTCTAGTATCATCGCGTCTCCTTTGGAAAGAGAAGGAAAATAAGTTATCATAGAAAAGCAGGCTACAATTTCTAAAAAATTATAATTTAAGGAAATTAATTCCATTCAAGCCTCCGTGTTGTGTAAGAAGGCTTTCTGAATATTCACACATGTGGGTTTGTACACCATACAGTTTTAAGACACTGAACATTTTGTATTTTTTTTATTACATCTTCATTAACACAAATTTTCTCATTTCTCCTGCTTGGTACACCACAAGGACCATCAAATAGAATATTAGATTATTCATTCTGAATGAATACTTTGTTCATGTCATTGTCTCACATATCATTTGCATGACCAATCTAAAATGTAATTTGAAAGAAAATGAACCAGCTTACAATGGTACGTATTTGTAATGTAGCTGAGAAAAAATGTGACCAGAATTTACATAATTCCTTCAATAAGTTACTTAGAGTTCAACATGAGTAGAGGGGCATGTCAGAAGCAGAGCATAATCTATGAGAATAGATTCCCATTACATTTTTGCATAATGCTGTATCCTGTAGACCTGAATACAAAATATGGTTAATGTTTATGAAGAATTATAAATATTAGGTAGATGTGAATGTATACTATATACATATATATATTTGAATAGAGTAGAGATATGTTAAAAAAAAATTCTTTCTGTTTTCACTTAGAATTTGGTAATTTAAAATATTGCACTGCAGTTTTATTTATTTTTTTATTTATTTATTGTTTTGTATGTGGATGTGATTTTGTGTGTGTGTGTGTCTGTCTGTCTACCTCTTTCCCTATGTAAGTATGTGCACATGTGCGTGTGTGTCAATGTGTCTCTGTATGTGAGTATGTGTATGCGCATGCACGTGTGTGTGTGTGTGTGTGTGTCTGTCTATATGTCTCTCTATTTGAGTATGTGTACATGTATACTTCTATTTTATAATTATTGAACAGAAACATGTAAGCCAATTTAGGTACACTAATTTTGTCTTTTAACATTTATCTAATAGAATTCCCTTGTCTTTTGCAGTTTCACTAGTTTTTCTTTTGTCAGCAGACTCAAATCAGTAACAATATCTACACTCTGTTATGCACCATATGTACAGCCTTGTTTCTACAGATAGCTGAGGAGTTGGCATTCCACCATCCCTGTGGAGTGAGACCATATTACAGAATTCATGCCTTTCAGAAGCATGATTAACCAGCTATCTGTTTAAGAAAAGCATTCAAGTATACAAGTAAGGCAGAAATGCAGTGTGATAATAAGGTCTTCTTTTTGGTTACCCTGTTAACTCATTCATTCTACACTGGGAAGAGAGTAAATCATCTCATTTATTGGCCTTGATGGTGATAGCTGAATGTTACTAGAAGATGGACGTCCATGGTAATGACATGGATATTCTGATGTAGAATGTTGTACCCCCATACCTTGCCCCTGAAATCTACATTTCTATTGTGACTCATACATGCATGCAGTCCTCCATGCATGCCATCTCAAGCTGCAGTACTGCATACTGTTAGATACGAGAAGATTTCATAGCCCTCCATAATGGATCAATTATGTTTTCACCGTTCTTGAGCTGTGTGAGCCAGTATCAGTTCCTTCACTCCAGGCCCTCATGCCAGCTCCTTTATCACCTGATTCACTAATCAAACTTAGATTGACTGGAGCATTGTCAGTATTTTATTATTCCACACAATAAACCTGGCTCATGTCTTTCCATTGAGCCAAATTCTTTAAAAGTAACCTTTATTTTATATTTTTTATTTTATTTTATTTTAAGAAAGTTTTTAGCCAAAGGGCAGTAAGAACTTTTCAAAAGAAGAAGTAGCATAGACATTTCATAATAGCATTTACAAACAGGTTACCCTTCCACTTACTTTTCAAATAACCCTTAAATGTTTATTTTAACTAGCATTTATTGTTCAGAACTACTATACCTTTGCTTTTACTTGAATGTTGTTTCACAAAGTTGTTATATTCTGCACAAGGATACTACCACTAAAGCAGATCAATAACTACCACAGTTGCGCTTTTAAATGAATGTTATTTACACAAATCACTTCATTATGTGCAATGATACTTGATCTGTTTATTCCATTGGCTGCAGAGCTACCAATACAAATCACTTGAAGGTGTGCAAAATGTTGCACGCTTTTAAACAGAGGAAATAAAACCTCAAAAAATAGATGACAGATATATTTTGTTTCTTACAGTTTTCATTGAACTTTCTACTCCCTCCTGAAACAGCCATGAGGGTCAAAGAAAGTCAGACGTCACTCAGCAATTAACTCATTTAATCAACAGCGAAATGCCAGCTCACCAGAGATTTCCAACATTTCATTAGGTTCTAAACCTGATGTTGTTGATTATACTGTTGAATGATGATGTGGTGATGACATGTGTCACACGCGGGCTGCAAAGCTGCAAAGGATGTGAATTTGCTTCCACAAAAAAAAAAAAAAAAAAAAAAAAACAGTCATTTTGGCTGTCAAAAAGTTATCAATCAACTGAAGAAATGCTAACTCCAGTAAATAAAAGCAAGAAAGGGTGATTCTCACCTCTGAGCAAGTCAGTGAACTTCAAAGGCTGTCTGCAGATCAGACTTAATTTGTACATAGATAAATTATTTGCTACACTTTTAAACATATCTTCATTACTGAACATTGAAGATTATTGCATGGGTTTTCTATTGTAGCCTGCTGCAAGAACTGTAAAGCTGCAGTAAGACAGAAGTTTTCTAAATCACCACACTCCATAACACTGGTAATCATAGCAATCTTCTGAACTTTAATTGACAATGAGTTTTACAAATTTCAGCCATTGACAATTACCAATCATTCACAAAGAGGATTTATTTTAATTGAGAAGTCATCTAAAAATTAGTCAAAGCTTGTTTCATATTCTCCTCAAGTGTAATGAGCTTCTGTGTTTGACCTTATTGACACCGTTTGGCTTCTTTATTTGGAAAGTATATAAAATTGGAACCACAAATGTCATCAACATGATGAATAGTTTAGCAATATGCTTACTGAAATGATGGTTTATTCATATTTGGTAAAAATGAACTCTGCCCTACAGACAAATGTGTAATTATTAAGTTGGATGAACTATATGCTGCTTAACTTTCACTGAATGACATCCAATGCTGGATCAAAATATATTAAAAAAATGCAATGTATTAAATGTGAAAAGTAAAATAAGACCTGAAATAATCTATTTTTCATTTGTTTATAGGGAGTGTCCAACTGGGTTGAAGGCCCTTTTTTAGCGGAGGCCCTGGGAGAAAAGCTCCAAGTCATACAAAGAACAGATGGTAAAAATGAGTTTATACAAAAAGCATGAATATCAACAAAGATTCTAAAAATACAAAACATAGTACAGCCATTTTACAAAGATCGGAGATGAAGGCAGTTGGGTTAAAAACAGCACAGGGTAAGGAATGGGTTTAAGGATGGTTCAACAAAAGTCCTGTGACATATCTTAACAAGACATTAATTCAATAAAAGTAACAAAATTGCATGTTAGTTATGAGCATCATTTTTGTGCCTTAAACAAAATTGCATGCTTGAGTATTTATACAGAATCACTTTGTTCCTTATGTCAAGGTAGTATGATAGACTGTGTCTTAATTAATCAGCCTTTCTGTAGGAAGAGAAGAGTAGATGAACTTAAGACCTAAATATTTATTTATTTATTTACATTTGTTGACCGGGAGTGTCCGCTACATCCATTTTCAGCGGAGGCCCGGGGAGAAAAGCTCCACAGTTAAAATAAACAAACAGTAGTTACATTGGATTACATAGCGATTAACAATATAACATAGCAATTACTTACAACATAATTACAGATGAAGAACATAGTACATCAGTAGACAACTAGAATCTTTATCTGTGAAGTACATAACAGATATTAACAAATGTTACAATAAGAAGTTCCTGCTGTATAATAAGTACTAAGCTTATGAGCATCTGTGCTTGCTATAATCAAGGTAGTTAGTGAAGTGGAAAGAAAGGTAGTGGTAGGTAAATATTTGATGTTGGTACAAGAGCTGACTGGATGACTGGAGAGGGGTGAGGTGAGTGTTCATCCAGGGGAAGAGCAGGGGCATAGCCAGTTGTCATTTAGGTAGTTTTTCAGGAGTGATTTGATTTTTTTTTTGTATTAGTGATGTTTATGAGTTGTTGTTTAAGGGAGTTTCAGATCTTGGATATTTTGTACGAGATGAGGGATTTAACAAAGCTGTTACTGACTTTTGTGGTTATTAGTAATAATTTATCAGAGGATCTATTGTTAATGTATTGCTGTACTGGCCCCTTGAGAGCTGGGCAGATGTCTGGTTGGTGGAAGATGGAGTGGTTGATGGTTAGTTGGTTTAAGTGGAGGAGCTATATGTTAATGATAGCTTGAATTTTTACAAAATATCATTAATTACTTTACACACACACAGTAAGCAGAACAACAATTCATATGAAACTTTCATCAGAACAAAAATGTTAATTGGGAAAGCCCACTGGACACACATTCCTTAGAGAGGACCCAGAAGTACTCTTCTGAAAAAGTGACATCCAGGACTTTTACAGGATATAGGTCCAGCAGCATGTTAGTAAGCCTCACTACCATGAGTTTTCATTTTATTTCTTAGGATCAATGTTCCTATCAATGATATTTACTTTCCACTTTTCATTTCAGTTTTTCACCTTCTTAAGATATTAATAGAGAAGCACTAAGTCATATGCTATGGAAAGATCCTTATATTTTAGGAGTCGATCCTTAAGCATTCTTCTGAACAAACATGCATGCCATCTTCTGTAAGCATGGGCGTTGCCTTTCTGCATATATCACAACCTGTTGAATGACAGCAGAGCTCACTGTTTGTTAAAAAGTCCAGATGGTTGCAATTAATCCCTAGCCTTCTTTACTATGAAAATGTGTTGTTCTGAATCATATCATAGTCCTGAAGAATCTGAGCTAGAGAGTGTCTGAGATGGTATCAGTTGTGCTGGTCATAAAAACCTATGTCAGAAACTTTGGGCAAGTTCTACAGGTAGAAATTTGAAAAAATACAGAGTACAAGATCTGGTTATAAAACCTTCAAGAGTCAGCACATATGAAGCTACTAGTGAGACTAATAGACACTGTTCTGATCCAAAACCTTCCAAAAAACAAATGTTCTTTTGTGCTTCCCAAATATTGCTGCACTGTTTCATACCTCATCCATTCAATTTAGTGTCTTCCTCAACTACTACCCATTTAATGTGACGTGTGCATATCTGATGTCTGCAATCCTCACTTCTGCTTTATGTCCTATTAGATGACACGTTTGCAGATTATAATTACATACTGATTTGCAAATAGGAATGTAGTAACTGTACATTTAAATGAAGTCTGTTTCATCATCTGACCACTGAGTTCAATTTTGCAAATGTACTCTTAAGTATTCCATCCTCAGAGGTTATTTTAAATAACTGAGTGCTGGGGATCTGTCTATGTGTGTATGTGTATGAGTTTGGGGTGGGGTTAACCCTCCTTTAATCAGTACTTCTGAGTACTTTTTCGTAGTATGTGAAATTTGAAGTAATGGTCTGTTGATGATGTGGGATTATGTGAAACTGTATTTGACAACTATAAATAGCTAATGAAAAGAGTAAGAACATTGAAAAGTCTCTCTGTCTGTCTGTCTGCCATTGTATTTGTATGTCTAACTATATGTTGCTGTATTTCTGTATTACATCTCTCTCTCTCTCTCTCTCTCTCTATATATATATATATATATATATATATATACAGTAACAGTAATAAGTACTTACATTTTGCCACTCAACCACAGCCCATAAGGCATAACAACGTACTCAACACTCTAGTCATAGGTGACTCTAGAGTCAGGCACACTGATGTTCCACTTACCAGGCTAAACAAGGAGAAAGTTACTGTCAGCTGCCTGTCGGGTGCCAGGAACAGCCACATAACACACCCACGCAGGTCACTCCACAAGTACAAATATGACTCTGTCATTGTCCATGTTGGTGTGAATGACCTGAGATGTACCTCCCTGGGCTACATGAAAAGAGACATGGAGGAGCTGTCCAATCTTGTAGCCCAGGCAGGCATGACCCTAGCCCTGAGTAGCATCCTGTCATCACCCAAAATTATACCACAGTACAAGGACAAAATGATTGACTTCAACAATTGGCTAAGCTTCTGGTGTCATTGTAAGGGGATCCAGTATTTGTCTGCTTGGGATGACATGATCAACAGACCATGATGTTTTGCCAGAGATGGCGTGCACCTGTCGCTCTTGGGATTCCGGATTCTGGCTAAAGATCTTGCCACCTCTATAGTGCCTTTTTTAGGCAAGTTTCAAATGACTACAGTAACAGGTTCAACCAAGCAAAATCTGAGGGTAATGCTACTCAATGCTAGAAGTCTAAACCTCAAAATGCATTCCCTCGAGGCACTCCTTAAAATGGAGAACATCGACATCTGTGCAGTGACAGAGACCTGGTTCAAGGCACCAGAGAGCACCCCTGCATTACCAGGCTATAATTCATACCACACCCTTCAGCCACCTAACATGGACCGAAACACTAAAGGTGGAGGCATGCCCATATTCATTAAGGATATCCACACCTCCAGGCTAGTTACTTAGCATAATGCAGCCAAGATTATCCAAGTGCAGCTAACTCTGGGCAAGACTGCAATCCAAATTGTAACTTGCTACAGATCCCCCATCATGCTCCAGGATTCCCACTCCTCATGTTTTGATACACTGGAAAATATTAGGGTACAACCCAACACCCTACTAATGGGTGATTTCAAATACCCTACCATTAACTGGGAAAACTACTCATGTACCAACTCTTATGCTCAACGTTTTCTGGAATTCATAAATTTCAACACCTTGTATCAACTTATCCACACCCCCACCAAGGGCAGCAATATCCTAGACCTGGTCATTACCAACATGGGTGACCGGTGTTCCACACAAGAGTTCAATTCCTCATTGGTCAGATCCGACCACAAGCTAATCAGCCGAGACATCCACATCCCGACCTACCCCCCCCCCCAATTAGGGAAACCACCGTAAAAAATTTCTCCAAAGCCAACTTCACGCTTCTTAAGACAGAAGTGGCAAATTTCACGACACCCATGCAGACGGACAATAGAGGTACGAATGCTGAATCCTACACAAATGCACTTTATAAGCACTTACACAAGTGCATGGATCGTGCTATCCCTAACAGAACCAAGATGCTATCCTCCAAAAAAGGAAGCCAATCTGGTGGTGGCCTGCCATAAACAAACTCTACAACAGAAGAAAGAGACTGTTGCAAAAAAGAGTAAAATCCCATGATTGGAAGAGCTCCATGGTCAGCCTCAGTAAGAAGCTGAGATCCCTCATAAAGTCCTCCAAAGCAAGTTATGAAAACAAAATCACCACTGATTCTAAAGACAACCACAAAACATTCTATAGCTATGTCAAGAATCTCAATGGCAACACTCAGATCTGCTCTGAGTTACAGCACAATGGCACTAAATATACAGAACCAAATGATATTGCCAACATCCTGGCAGATAGTTTCAGTGCTAACTTTACCCCCCCCACCACCTCCTAAAGGGCCTATCTCCATACTGGAAGAATGCAAAGTTCCTGTAATCACAGCTGCACAGGTAAAAACCACACTCTTCAAAGCCAAGAACACAGCATCCATGGGACATGACAACATCCCAGGCTGCGTTCTACATGAACTACAGAATGAACTGGCACCCCACCTAAGCACCATGTTCAATCATAGCTTCACCTCAGGTTTTGTGCCCACTGAATGGCGCACAGCAATGGTTATCCCACTCCACAAAGGGGGAGCCACCACAGACCCCTGGAACTACCGCCCCATTACCCTAACAATCCTGGTCTGCAAGGCCATGGAAAGTATCATCATGGAACTTGTAAACAAAGACATTGGTAATCTCCAAGCTCTGGACTCCACCCAGTTTGGGATTGTAAAAGGCAGATCATGTCTCCTAAACCTGATTGACTTCTTTGAAGCAGTCACCAAAGCTGTAAATGAGGGTAAGGTGATTCACACAGCCTATCTAGATCTTCCCAATGCTTTTGGCACCATCTCCCACTCTGGAATTATAGATAAACTCACTAAACTAGATATAAATCCCTATGTCACAAGATGGGTTGCCTCCAAGCTCTGGATCCCACCCAGTTCAGGTTTGTAAAAGGCAGATCATGTCTCCTAAACCTGATTGACTTATTTGAAGCAGTCAACAAATCCATAGATGAGGGAAAGGTGGTTCACACAGCCTATCTAGATCTTGCCAATGCATTTGACACCATCCCCCACTCTGGAATTATAGATAAATTCACTAAACTAGGTATAAATCCCTATGTCACAAGATGGGTTGCCAACTGGCTCACTATCAGAACCCACACTGTGAAAGTAGCAGACTCCAAATCCAAATTCAGACCAGTGACAAGTGGAGTACCTCAGGGGTCAGTCCTTGGTCCTCTCCTTTTCACAAAACAAACAAAATAACTTAAAGAAACAAACAGGCAAAGGACATTTTCTGGACTAGAATTAATTCAATTTAATGTAAGTGCTTTCGAATGTAAAAATTCACAAACTTCCTCAGACAAACACAGTCGTTAACTAACTTAGTTTAAATAACCCTCTACATCAGTGACATCATATCCTGTAAAACATTTAAAAAGATATTGTCCATTAAATCACAATGTAATCAAAAGAACATAATTCATTCTACTTAAGGTTCATTTCACCTTTAACAAAACTTACATTAATTAACATATAAGAGCATATAGATATATACAAGTATATTAAAACATATAACAATATTAAAACTAGTGCACAATTCATCATTTAACATCTATTTAAGGCCTTAAGCTTCAAAATACATTTAATGGAACTGTATTCATTTAAACCAGGATAGGTGTAAGCATTAGTTAATACTTGCCACCATAATTCTCTAAGTTCTACCTCCACAGATACTAGCCCACCTCTAATATTAGCATGTATTTGTTCAATAACAAGAAACAAAATTGAATGCTCTGGACATTCAATAATATGTTTCGCTAAAGCGTTGTTTACATCTTTTCTATGAATGTTATATAAATGCCCATATATTCTCTTTCTAAAGTACCTATCAGTTTTACCAGTTTAGAACTGGGGGCACTTTTGACACTGGGCTAAATACACCACACCAGTGGCATTACAATTATATTTACCCTTAACTCTATATTTATTTCTACCTATGGAAAAACTATTAGTCACTTTAACATGTTTACACATTCTACAAGAACCACATGTATACATGCCTCCATCCTTTTGTAAAGGGGGCAATACAGTCTCAACCAAATTTTTAAGGTTCTGTCCCCTTTTATAAACAAGTTGGGGCATATCTGGTATCTTGTTTCTAATAAAGGTATCCTCTTTCAATACCATCCAGTTCTTATATAGAATACTCCACACAATTTCAGCCTCAATACAAAAAGATGTAATAAAATACAATGAGGCATTAGATGTATTACCTTCATTAGATATAGTATTAATATTAGAGGAATTCAAATTCGGTCCTCCAATACCACAGTCATTAGTATTAACAGCATTAATGACTTCAATTCTACCAAGAATGGGTTTAAACCAACCATTATTACGTTTATTTCTAACCTCAGATATAAGGTTGTCAATCAAGGTAGATGGGTATCCCCTTGCTATAAACATTGTTTTAAGTAGATAACATTCATCCTAAAAATCATCCCCTAGGGTGGTCATTCGGGCTGCTCTAATCAGTTGGCCTTTAATAACAACACATTTCTGATAATGGGGATGAGCACTACTGAAGTGAAGAAAACTATTAGAATATGGTAGATTGTGGCGATATAACATAAATTCACCATATCCTTAATAAGTAATACATCCAAGAATTATATCTTAACGTTATTAAATTCATAGGTAAAACTCAAAAATGAAGTAAGATTAGATAATATAGAGACAAATTCTGCAGCCTCACTTTCATCACCTTTATATAAAACAAAATTATTGTCCAAATAACGTGTGTACCAGCGAGACAAATTCTTTAAAGATATCAAATTTAAACAGAATCTCATTCTCCCAGTATGCCATAACGGTATTTGCAAAGGTCCCCCCACAGTGGGAACCCATGGCAACACCGGATTTTTGATGATAAAAATTGCCTTTAAACAAAATATAATTATTAGAGAGCACAATATCCAGTAAATATTCTATTAAGTTAATTTCATCACCTGAAACACCTTGCTTAAACAAAACCTCGCAAACCCATTCGATACCTAATTTCTGAGGAATAACAGTATAAAGGTCATGGACATTGATGGTTAAAAAATTCATTTGGTCATCAAATCTTAAGCCATTTGTTGCTTCCAAAAAACTCCATGAATCCCAGCATATTTGTGGTTTATTCTCCAAATATTTTTTTAAGTTAAGAATCAACCAATTTAGCACACCCATAAGTTATACTGTTATGTCCATCCACAATCGTGCAGAAAGGTGGTTTCCTCAAGTTTTTTTGGGAATTTTAGGCAATCCAAAAATAACTGGTGTAATGGGTGAGGGCATAGTCAAATAATTAAAGGTTTCTAAATCAATTATACGATCAATAAATAAATCCTTAATCAAAACTCTAATACGTTGATAAGCCCCATTCAATGTGTTCAATGAAACCTTAACATAGGTATCAGTGTTAAGTAACATTAAGATATTTTCTTCAGAAAGTTTATCATTCATTAAAACAAGCCCACCACCCTTATCTGGTTTTAATACACTAATTCTTTGATCTCTTAATAATTTTAATGCTTTTAATTCATTATCAGAGATGTTATTTCCACTAGTCTCCCTACCTTTAACACCCGTCACTGATAAATTACGTAAATCCAATTTACATACTTTTTAAAAAAATCTAATGGTGTTATGCAAAGGGGGATTAAAAATACTGGAAATATGTACATCAGAATTCAGACTAGACATATTCCCAAGAAGACACAATAAGTTCAGTTTACGTATGAAAACTTTCAGATCTAAAATGGTGTCACCCACATTCATATGCTTGGCTGATACAAAAGATAACCCTTTGGACAATACGTTAATAAGTTCAGGAGATACTTCAAATTCAGTAAAATTATATATTCTAAAATCACCAAATGTATTCAATAAAATACGCGGATATACAGTTTCAGTCATTTCTGGTGGATTCAATACACAAGGATATGTAATTTCAGTCAATCCTAAAGGATTCAATACACAGGGGCTAATTGTTATCTGCAGCGATGATTGTTCTTCCTCAGTTGCCGGTACCTGCCCTTGTGGCATCCCGTAAAACCACCCTGTACAGGCTTATTCTTGTGAAAACCCATATTATGGATGGTATTAGTCTGTACGCCCTGTTGGTTTCGCAGCCTTTCACTATGATGCAGAGAAGGGGGAATGGTATTATTCACAGCTCCTGTAAGGTCAATATCAGCAGTAATGTTATTCAAGACATCAGAACTAGCCAAAGTTTCGCCTTCCCCAACATTAAGCAATTCACCACTAGTTCTCAAATTGGTGTTAAGGGGAGGTAAGGGGTAAGCTGTACATTGTGTATAATCCCTCACATCACGTAACAACTTTTTATTTTTTGTGGCTTTTAGTCTCTCCAAGGTTTGTTCAGTGCTAACAAATATACATGAAAAATCATATTTGTACCTGGGAAAGTCACTACCCCATTTAATAGCTTTTTCGAGTTCCAACAAATCATTCCTCAGTAACAAAATTTGTGCATCATAGTCTTTTATCAACAGTTCAAGAAATTCACAGCCTTGTTCATCAAACAAAACCAAAAGGTCTTTATGAAACTGGGAACCACATTCTAAACCTACGGGAAAATGCCATTGTCGTAAGCCCTTTGGGATGTGACCCCTCTCAATACACGTACGTAAATAAACTGTTTCCAATTGAAGTTTCTTAAGTTTAAATAACTTATTATCAAAAGTTTTTAAATTACTTACAATATCCACAGTGTTAGTACGATTGTTAGCAGTCACAGCTGAAGTACTAGCTACTGCTTCGCTGTAAGTTAAAACCATCGGTTTATTGATGCATTCAGTCAATGAAGGCAGGTTAAGTTGAACATTGTTATTATTCTGAACACTCATACCTTCATTGTTTTGAACCGGAGAATTAAGTCCATTCGACCTCTGGTTAGTCCCCAGTAAAGCTGCTGATGTGGAAGGTAAACCTCTATTTCCATGCAATAATGCACTACCGTTGGCATTACCATTCAGGTTAACTTGCTGACCGGAACTGCCAGTACTTGCTGCTATACCAATAAGGCCATCAGCTTTGGTATTTAAATCATCCATTTGTGAATTTAGCTTCTGAATAAGCAAAGTTAAATTGCCCATAAGATGGTCTCCGTCACCACTCTGCACATCCATTCTCTCTTGAGAGAAAAGCAATTGCGAGTCCGGCTCAGACCCACTTGCCATAAATAAAAAATTTTTTTCACAAAACAAACAAAATAACTTAAAGAAACAAACAGGTAAAGGGCATTAACTGGACAAGAACTAATTCAATTTAATGTAAGCGCTTTCAAATGTAAAAATTCACAAACTTCCTCAGACAAACACAGTTGTTAACTGACTTAGTTTAAATAACCCTCCACATCAATGACATCATATCCTGTAAAACATCTAAAAAGATATTGTCCATTAAATCACAATGTAATCACAAGAACATAATTAATTCTATGTAAGGTTCATTTCACCCATCTCCAAGCTATGGACCCCACCCAGTTCGGGTTTGTAAAAGGCAGATCATATCTCCTAAACCTGACAGACATCTTAGATGAGGGTAAGGTGGTTCACACTGTCTATCTAGATCTTGCCAATGCTTTTGACACCATCTCCCACTCTGGAATTATAGATAAACTCACAGAAATACCTCACAAAGAGGATTACTGGCCTCAAACAGATGCCCTATGCAGACCGCCTCAAAAAATTCCAGCTTTACTTCATCACATATCGCCTACTCAGAGGCGATCTCTGCCTAACATACAAAGCTATGTCAAACCCAGAGCTGCTGGACATGCTCCACTTAAAGAAATCCCAATCCCTCCAAACTACATGCTCTAGCGACCTAAATCTTGTCACCACAATAAACAGAACATGCTGGAGGGATAGATTCCTGTTGCAGAGACTTCCCATACTCTGGAGCAAACTACCTATCTATATAAAACAAAGCTCCTCATTAGCACTCTTCAAGAAAAATCTTGATGATTGGATGGGAAATTGGAAATTCAACCCAGGGTCACCACTGTGGCTCTGCTCAACAGGGGCACAGGAAAATAACTTTCTTGGGTGGCGAAAGCCAGGATACCTTTTTGGCTAGGCTTGTATAGGCCCTAGGGCCGATAGCCTAGTACTTACCTATGAACTTCCTTTCTATAACTCTACTTTGACTGGACATTTATTGTTTTTGTGATTTGTGTACTTTTAACTTTCGTTTTGAAACAGTCCAATTCTTTTAAATATCAGTACTGTATAATACTTACTCATTTTAAAAAGATGTGTTATTATATTTTGTCTTTGTTTTACTGTTTAAGTTGGAGATGGAGGGCCCAGAAATTAACCTATTATATCCCATAGAATCAAAGCATGACAATAGATTCCTTTACCGTCACGCAAGATACAGTAAAGCCATTTACACAGCAAGTAGTTACAAGAAATTAACTTCATTTGTCACAGATTTCATGCTTTATAGTGAAAGACATTTATTTAGTTTTATTTTTTTCTGAAGCTCTGAACTTTATTATGTTGATACTTCTACTTTAGTAGAATGTGGAATGTTACTTGCATTTTTTTCAAGCTAGGTCCAAGAAATTTGATTCAGTAGCTGGCTCAATGACCCAAACTCATTTGATTGAAAATAAGCAATGTGCGTTTCTTTTACATAGAACCATAGGAACAACACTAGGCAAGTAATCATAGGGTCTATAAGAGTCCTAGGCATATGCATATTTATGAAGACACATGTAAACGTTCTTTCCATCCTTTATGAGTACTTAATAGTGTCCATCATCCAAATCATGCAGGGCCATACATCATAACCATGGTAAAAATTTATACCCATCCAATCATGATGACCAGTTTTAAAAGCAGACAATTTAGTACTTTGCTTAACCTATTGAGCTAACCTTCTCCATAGGCTGGAAATACACTGAGTTAGGAACATATTCAAACAGTGTGTTTTAAGGCCCACTGATTTTGTGAAGAAATAGGATATCAAATAGGATTGGATGTTTCGTGGCATGAAATATGAGACACACATGACCCCAACTGGAATTACTAGGCTACTGAGTATGAAGAGAGTTGTGATAAAAATAGGGATAGTTGAAGGATTTAAGGCCTTTAATAACATTTGGTAAAAAAAATCATTGCAGCCTTTCCAGTTTAGTGATATGCTTGGATTTGTGCATAACAAAGGAGGCATTGTATTAGATGTTGGGTCTGATAAGTAAATAGTACAGTGGACAAATTACTTCTTTGGATCTTGAAGATATTCCCTTGAAAATTCACTGGGCTATGTAGGATTTCCTGACAACAGTAGAAAAATGATCAAGTGACAGAGTGGGAGGGGGGGGTTATATAAACATAAGTTCGCAGATGATTACAAGTTGGGAGCTATTATTAACTCCCCAAGTGATGTTGACATCCTACAGAAAGGCCTCACTGAGACCAACGACTAGAGTCAGAACCATGGCCTTAAACTCAATGCCAAAAAAATGTGTCCTCATCCCCTTTGGGAAAAACCTGGTTCCCATGAATTACCACATCGATGGTAGTCCACTGAACACAGAAGGTGCTATAAGAGATCTGGTAACACAGGTTGACAGCAACCTCTCTTTTGACAATCATATTGCCACTGTGGTCAGAAAGTCCTTCTATATGGCACATCTCATTACTAAGGGTTTTGCATCCAGGAAGAAAGAGGTCATTGTCTCCCTTTACCCTTCCCTCATTAGGCCAGTCATCGAGGACAATGCCCCATTTGGCATGTACCTCACTAGACACCTGCAACAACTGAGAGGCTGCAAAAGTACCTCACAAAGAGGGTCCTAGGCCTTAAACACTTCTCTTTTATGGACCGACTAAAAAAACTCCAACTATTCTCTGTCTCATATCATCTACTTAGAGGTGATCTCTGCTTGACTTACAATGCCATTTCTGACCTAGCTCTGTTAGAAATGCTACATTTAATGAAATCCCAATCCTTCTGCACCACATGCTTGACAGTCCTCAACCTCATTACCACAGTCAACAGAACATGCTGGCGAGACAGGTTCATAACCCAGAGACTGCCCATGCTATGGAATAGACTTCCCATACATGTCAAACAGAGCACCTCACTGGCCCTCTTCAAGAGAAATCTTGATGAGTGGATGGGAAATAGAAAATTTACCCCAGGGATCACTCCAGTGGCTCTATTCGACAGAGACACTGGAAACTAAGGTCAGGTGGCACAATGCCAGGGTAATCCTATGGGCTAGGCTTGTAAAGGCTCCAGGGCCATTAGCCTAGTACACACCTATGAACCTATAAGTACCCAGGATTCTTATGAATGTGAAAACGTAGAACTTAATAACATTTGAGGTGAGAACAACTGTTGTACTGAATGCTACTATGCTGCATTTTCTTACATTTATCCTGAGACCTTCCGCAGTACACAAGGTATTTGCATAGTCTTTATCAATTCATGTGTGTGCTTTCAGTTTCTCTTATTTCACAGTGTTTTGCAGCACCTCAAATATTGTTTTGCATTACATTTGTCACCAGAGTCGCATAGCTCATCTTATGATGTAAGTAAAGCTAGAAAACACATCCTGGCACATAGGCAAAGCAGTGTAACAAGCATTCAATGTTATCAATTTTGTAATATAAACAACCCTTGTCTTCTATAGTATTAATGATTTTGAACACATCGCTGACCACAGCCTACTTGTTATCTATTCAAGAAAAGGATTCAAGAAATTCAGCTTGAGCGTAAAACTCAAGAATGGAACTCAAGAGAGGAATTTCTTCAAACCATTTTCAGAACCTATAACAAACAATAAAGCCAGTCAAAATTGTTTGTAAAGCATGTATGAATTTACTTGTTTTGGAAGAGCAACCATTTAAAAAGAAGTATCACATTGCAAAGTATCTAAAAGGTGTTTAAACTACTGATTGATTAGAGTTGCACTTTTGTTACCCTTTGGCAGTGCAAGGTCTGTTGCAGCTCATTGTTTCTCTTGTACATGAAAGTTGCTAAAGCAAAGTTATTATTCTCCCATTTCAGAGCATAATCAGAGCATGTGTTACTATAACATTGCTGCTGCAAAATAAAATCAGCTGTTAAATGTATCTTTCCCCAAAGTGATAAGTAATCTTACGGTTTGACCAAGCCCACTTGACTGTCCTTACTCATGTATGCTAAACCTAACCTAACCTTGCTGTTGCCTCTTACCCCAACCCTGCACATTAACTTAACAAAAAAACTTTCCTTAGCAGTGTCACTGTTCAGAGAAAATATGTCCGTATGCAGTGACAGATTAGAAAGGGGTCATTTGTGCAGTTTCTCAGAGCCTACAGCTCCAGGAGGGTCTATGCAAAATAAAAGAGGGTGCCAGCATGCAGGTGGGCCTTTTTTTTTTTAGTGAAGCAAGCTGTATTTCTTCACTTTAAAATATCATCATTAAGACAAACAGCCTAGAGAACTCTTTTTACAAATTCTCAGAGTTCCCCTTTTGGATATGAACAGAGATATGTTAAGTGCACTGATATTAAGAAGGAAAATGTACTTAACCAATTAATTTGCAGACTTTATGTACCTGTCCTTGCTGATTCAGAAAGATGAATATTAAAACATAAATGGATAATTATTGGTTGGGAACTAGCTGTCAGATAATCAGGTCAAAAAAGTATTTTTTCTTTAACGTGGGAGAGAAATAAAATATTAATAATGGTCAACTTTGTAACTGCTCTTGATGGTTTGGTCTTTACCTGAAAATGTGATAATAAAAGGTTCAGACTACAGCATCCTCCCTCCTGATTTTGCCTTGTATTTTTAACTGTTCCTTGTAGAAGTTTTGGTTTTCTAGCACATCATTGAGGCATGCAGTCACAAGTAATGGCATTTAGTTGAGCTTCACATTTCATAAATAGTATTCTTCAAAAAGTGAATGCTAATGCAAGATGTGTAATTAAAGCGGCGATCTCAGTATACAAGAGCATTTTTAAAAGTGACCTTGATTTTAGGCTTTTGCGTCTCATCTTTTGGCTTTGTCCCAAATTCCACAAGTTCATATAAGTACTTGATTAGCTGCCCTTGTGGACCTTTTCAAGCCTTGCCAATTTCCCTTTCTAATGTTAGAATCAACTCCGTACATTATGTCTGTGAGGTAAACACCTTAACCATGACACCAATCCTAATACCCTGCTGTAAAAGGGTTGAAAGAATATTTGCTGTGGATGTGAGCTGCATGTTTGCATTCCTTACACCAACTGTCTTTCATTTTGTATAATGATAATAGTCCTGATCTTGGTTCTTATTTATGGTTTGTTCATTGTAAACTGTAGTTTTCCAACAAACTGTTAGGATTCCAGTCAGTAAATAATGACAAAATTTTACTTTTAGACATCTTAACTTTCAAAAATTGCATGCTTATACAACTTTTATTTTTGCGGTTTTCTAAATATGAAAGTGCAATATTTAAAAGTATGTCCCTGTCCTCATTCGGGGTCTTAGTCCCTTGCTATATTTTGGCAGTGGCCTAGATCCCTTTGCTAAAAGTGCACTTTTTTGGGGTTGGGAGCTGTGACTGTACCTCTCAGTTCCTTATTTGCAGAATGCTCCAGATTTTTTGCTCATATTTTTGGTCTGTTCATAAAATTTGTAGTTTTCTAGCAAACTGTTGTAGATTGCAGTCTATAAATAATGACATACATTTCAGTTTTAAACTTTGTATGCTTCAGAAAATACAAGCTAAAGCAAATCCTGTTATTCTAGCAACTTTCTGAGTATGTAAGAGCAATATTTAAATCTGATACTGATTTTTGGTCCTTTGCCCATCAATTATTTTTGGTTTTATCTCTGATTATTATACTAAGAGCTTGACTTCTGCACTACTACTTTCTTCAAGGGCTTATTGTTGAGCAGCTGTGTGCATAGCTCTTAATTATTTTTGATTTTTTTGTAACATCTCTGATTTTGGAACACACCTTTAGTTTGCTCCTTGTGTGCTTTATGGACTTCTGGCAAAGTTTTGAGGATTACAGTCAGAATGACCAATATTTCAGTTCCAGAACAACAACAATCAAATTCTTTCAGCCTCCCTTTATTTATCTAATGTAACACATACTAGCAGCTTGACTTATAAAAAACTTCAAGGAAGTCCAAGTATTATTTCTAGTGGTATTATATGTATGAGATCTAGAGTCATATTCGTATTATTTCTAGTGGTATTATATGTATGAGGTCTAGAGGTCATACCCTTTAGAACATACATACTAATGGCAAACTGGCTGTTTAACAATTTACTAAGTGTATAAGAGCAATATTTAAAATATGCAGCTTATTTTGGGATTCAGATCTCCATTATCCATTCCAGGTTTTGGGATTTGTCCCTCCATTACTTTTAGCTTTGCCCTTGATTCTTGTTTTAAGAGGCTGAGAGCTCTAGCTGTGTGTTTTATAAAACCATTTGAAATCCATTGTGTGGCTATTATTTTATTTTGCTTTAGTTTATTATAGTTGGATAGCTGAAATGTTTATAGTCAACAGAGTAGCTATACACCCCCATCTTTAGATGAAAATAACTAACTGCACTCATTTGGTCATTATTCTGTCTTTGCAGGGCTAATGTAATTTTTGTGAATCTAATTGGAATATTTTACTATGACTACTGTCTTTGTGAAATTAAGCTGAAATATAATTATTGTGTGCCTATTACTTTTCAGTATATTTACTCATTTAAGTTGTGCATAGTCAACACAGTGACAATAACTATTAGGTGGTTTGGAGATGAAATATCTTACATGCTTGCCATGCGCTCATGCTAAACAATTATTAATTTGGGTTTACTAGACTAATGTGTATTTGTAAACCTGAAGAAGACATTGGAATAATAAAAATACAGCCAAACTGTGAATCCTGTATGTTGGCAGTTGGGACAGATAATGATACACTCCAAATTAAGGAAAAACTACAATTTATTAAGTGCTTTCATTCACAAAAGTAGGAACTTAATCAGAATGACACAGTTAAAACTCACTCCCCAGGAATCATGAAGCTTGCGCCAGGCGCACGCATAGCGTAGGCATTATAATGCCAAATATGGCCGCTGAGCGATTCAGGTATGATCTAATTCCATGTGCACTACCAGCGTACGCCAGATCTGCGCAGCCCCCGGCGTAGGTATGCAAATCACCCCATGTGCAGTGTTGCACCATGCAAATGAAGGCATATAGTGATTCATGAAGTGGTGCAGGCGTAGCATAAGCCCACAGAAATGTAAACCAAAAAACACGGTTTACATTTTCCCAAACATAACATCTGAGCTATGGAAGAGGGCCAGACCCAGGTATCACAACGTGAACATATGCCAATGGCGAAATACACAGCCAATGGCATAAGAAAAGATGCACAACACGTAAATAACAACATTTAATGTCATGTCCACAGTAACGCACAGCAGAACCGCAGGGCATGTGTGTGGAAGCTGTAACATAAAGAAATAATATAAAAATGTCATAAAATCGCAACGTAATAGAAATCAGGTTTACAGCATAACATACAATGGTAGGCATGGAACACCACAACCAAGGTGCAAGGGTTGCTAAGGGATTGCAATAGTGTTTGGTGCGGTAACTATGAATTAGTAGTCAATGCCATGCAAATGAGGCAGATAATACTGAATCGCAAATGTCCCACCGGAGGAAGGTTGTACCATACGGCGCAGTGGTATAACACCGAGGAGTGGCTCAGAGGAGATACATGACATCAGCAGAAGGGTGTGCCACTGTAGCACTAAGCACATTGGAGCATTGCAAATCTGGCCTGTCCGTTGCTAAGCAAAGCTGCAGGATAGGGGTGGGGAGGAATAGTTTAGCTGAGAGCACACATGGTGGCCAAAAGCGCATGTGTACGAGGATGAAAACGTGCCCAAAACCCAGTAATCGGACGCATCGTGCAAAACAATAGCAGAAACAGGAAGGTCAGGGAAGAAAAGGAAATGCAGAAGTAGGGTAATTGGAGTACTAATGAGCAATCAACACCAATCAACCCACGAAGGCCAATCGATGGCAGCTGACAAGTCCGCTTGCAGAA